>NC_084633.1:23747652-24047652 GCF_033978795.1 Nerophis ophidion | reverse complement strand
GCCTGAAGAAATGTATCTTTGTGAGTTTTATTGGAAAAAAAAAATTGTAAGGTTTGCAAAAACAAAAATAAATGTTTCACCCAATTTGACAGTAATGTACTTAAAATGCTGAGATAATGCAAAAAGAGCAATACAAATGTATTCCAACATAATTCCTAATCCAAACGTGCAAATTGTCTAAAAATGCCTGTGATATCGAATCCATGTGAGTTTTACTCAATACCGTTTTTTTTGTATGGTTTGCGAATACAAAAATGAGGTTTTACTCAATATGACTGTATACTGTAACACTCAATATGACAGTTATTTAAACATAACTCCTACACCACACATGAAAAATGGCTAATAATACCTGAAATAATGTATTTTTGGGAGTTTTACTCGAAACGATTGCTTTCTTAAGTCTTTGCAATGCAAAAAGTAGTTGTTTTACTCAATATGACAATAAAGTTCTTAGAATCCTGAGATAATGCGAAAAAAAGCAATAAAGATGTTTTCAAACACAACTTTTAAACAACACATGCAAAACGGCTAATAACACCTAGAGATGTGTATCTTTGTTAGTTGTAGTAGAAAAATGATCTTTTGTAAAAAAAAAAGATCCTATTTTTTATTTTTTATTTTTATTTTTATTTTTATGGTTAGTTTACTCTAAATTTCTACTGTAATTTTTCAATTTTTTAAAATAGGTTATAAAACTGTAGAATTGAAGACATTATCTGTAAATAAACAAACCTTCTGTTATTTTAAGTAATATGCCAGTAATGACAAACTATGTATATTCCTTTTTTTTACAGAAAAATACCAAATTAATTATACATATTATTTTCTGTTTTCTAAAATTACTTTCAATTTCATGTAAAATTACAGTAATTAACTTCAATTAAATATGTAGCTTGTTATATAAAAGTCTTCGTCCATACTAACAATCCAACAGTTTTATATGTAATTTTAGGGTGAATATAATTTTTTTAATATTTATGTGTATTTTCACATTCAAGTCGAAAAATATATGTAACTTCTTATAAAAGGTTTGTGCTCAAACTAACAATTATTTTTTTCCCTGTAATATGACGTACATGAGTGACTGCAAGACATACTTAATCAACAGTCAACAGCCTTACAGATCACACTGACGGTGGCCGTACAAACAACTTTAACAGTGTTACAAATATGCGCCACACTGCGGAGCCACATCAAACAAGAATGACAAACACATTTCAGGAGAACATCTTCACCGTTACACAACATTAACACAACAGAAACAATTCCCAGAATTTCATTTGTTATAATATACACCACCTAACCCTGCCCACCTCAACCAACGCTCGGAGGGGGGCGGTGATGTTTTGGGGCGCGGGGTTGGGTGGTTGCAGGGGTGTAGCCCGGAAGAGTCAGCGCTGCATGGGCTTGTGGGTATTTGTTATGTTGTGTTTATGTTTTGTTACAGTGAGCCTGTTTTCCTGAAATGTGTTTATCATTCTTGTTCGATGTGGATTCACAGTATGGTGCATATTTTATAACAGTTTTAAAGTTGTTTGGACAGCCACCGGCAGTGTGACCTGTGTGGCTGTTGACCAAGTATGGCTTGCAGTCACTATCATATGTACGACTATACCGTGCACATCACACACCTCAGTTGATATGCTGATTATTTAGTGAATGAGCGTGCGTACAAAAAACCCCAACACGGTACTACATGTCAGAATCGCCCGGCTGAACTCTGGGTCAATCCTACATGAGGGTCAATAAAATTCTCGTCGTGAAATGGTAGGATGGGTAAGTATGTTGCTAGAGTCGCATAGCTATTCATGCAAGGCGAACCCACTTTGCATCAAGTTCCTGCATCCAGTGGCCCCCCGGTAAAGTCAATGAGACACCCATGATCCTAAGAATTCAGAAAAAATCTGTAAAACAATGGTATTTTTCTGTGGAACCGCCAGCATTGTCACTTCACTAAAGGTGGTTGATCGTATTAATTTGGAAAAACTCTGAAGAATAAAGGTATTTTTCTGCAGAACTGTTTGCATCGTCACTTTATTAAAGGTGGTTGATCTTAATAATTTAGTAAAAATCTGTAAAATTACAATATTTCACTCCAAAACGTTTCATGAAAATTTCAGTAAATATAATGTTTTTGATCATTATTTGGTTTACAATGTTTTACCTTAATTTTATGGTTTTTGTTTGTCAGCCGTAGCTGCCAGTAAATGACCGTTTTTTTACAGAATTTATTTTTACAGTGTTTGCAAGGATAAAAGTTAGTTTTTTTTATTCAATGTAACAGTATAACTGTCATACTAAATATGAAAGGTTCATGAACATAACTCCAAAACCAAATATGAAATCTGTCTAAAAAAGCCTGTAATAGTGACTTTATGTGAGTTTTACCTGAATTTGGTATTTTGGAAAGGTTCAAAAATACAAACAATTGGTTTTACTGGCCTCACATTGGTCACACTCAATAAGACAGTTTTTAAACCATATCTCCAAAAATAAACATGCAAAATTACAAAAAAAAAAGCCTGAAGAAATGTATCTTTGAGAAATATACTGGAAAAAAAAACATTTGGTAAGGTTTGCAAAAACAAAAAAGTAATGTTTTACTAAATTTGACAGTAATGTACCTAGAATCCTGAGATAATGCGAAAAAAGCAATAAAAATGTATTCCAACATAATTCCTAATCCAAATGTGCAAAATGTCTAAAAATGCTTGTGATATTGAATACATGTGAGTTTTACTAGATACAGCTGTTTTTCTATGGTTTGTAAATACAAAATTTAAGTTTTACTCAATATGACTGTATACTGTAACACTCAATATGACAGTTATTTAAACATAACTCCTACACCACACATACAAAATGGCTAATAATGCCTGAAATAATGTATCTTTGGGAGTTTTACTCGAAACGATTACTTTTTTAAGTCTTTGCAATGCAAAAAGTAGTTGTTTTACTCAATATGACAATAATGTTCTTAGAAACCTGAGATAATGCGAAAAAAAGCAATTAAAATGTTTTCTAACACAACTTTTAAACAACACATGCAAAACGGCTAATAATACCTAGAGATGTGTATCTTTGTTAGCTGTAGCAAAAAATGATCTTTTGTAGGGTTCAATGTAAAAGAAAAGATCCTATTTTTATGGTTAGTTTACTCTAGTTTTTTACTCAATATGACTATAGTGTTCTAAGAATCCCGAGATAATGCAAAAAAAGCAATAAAAATTTATTCAAGCACAACTTTTAAACAACACATGCAAAATGGCTAATAATGCCTAGAGATATGTATTTTCGTTAGTTGTACTAGAAAAATTATCTTTTGTAAGGTTTACAAAGACACAAGTTAGTTTTTTTTAATTCAATATAACAGTATAACTGTCATACTAAATATAATTTTTTTATAAACATAACTCCAAAACCAAACATGAAATCGGTCTAAAAAACCTGTAATATTGAATTTATGTGAGTTTTACCAGAATTAGGTATTTTTGGAAAAACAAAAATTAGGTTTTACTGGCCTCATATTGGTCACACTCAAAATGACAGTTTTTGAAACATAACTCCAAAAGTAGAAATGCAAAAATTCTAATAATGCCTGAAAAAATGTATCTTTGAGAGTTTTCCTGGAAAAAAAACATTTGGTAAGGTTTGCAAAAACAAAAAAGTATTTTTGTACTAAATTACAGTTGTTTTTCTATGGTTTGCAAATACAAAATTTAGGTTTTACTCATTATGACTGAATACTGTAACACTCAATATGAAAGTTATTTAAACATAACTCCTACACCACACATGAAAAATTGCTAATAATGCCTGAAATAATGCATCTTTGGGAGTTTTACTCGAAACATGCTTTTTTAAGTCTTGCAAAAAGTTGTTTTTTTCTCAATGTGACAATAATGTTCTTAGAATCCTGAGATAATGCGAAAAAAGCAATACAAATGTATTCAAACATAACTTCTAAACAAGACATGCAAAATGGCTAATAAGCCTAGAGATATGTATTTTTGTTAGTTGTACTAGAAAAATTATATTTTGTAAGGTTTTCAAAGACACAAGTTAGTTTTTTTATTCAATATAACAGTATAACTGTCATACTAAATATGAAAGGTTTATAATCATAACTCCAAAACCAAACATGAAATATGTCTAAAAAAGCCTTTAATATTGAATTTATGTGAGTTTTACCAGAATCAGGTATTTTGGAAGGGTTCACAAATACAGAAATTAGGTTTTACTTGCCTCATATTGGTCACACTGAAAATGACAGTTTTTGAAACACAACTCCAAAAGTAGAAATGCAAAATGTCTAATAATCCCTGAAGAAATGTAATTTTGAGAGTTTTACTAGAAAAAAAACATTTGGTAAGGTTTGCAAAAACAAAAAGTAATTTCTTACTAAATTTGAAAGTAATGTACTTAGAATCCTGAGATAATGCAAAAAAAGCAATAAAAGCGTATTCCAACATAATCCATACGTGCAAAATATCTAAAAATGCCTTTGATATTGAATAAATGTGAGTTTTACCAGATACAGTTGTTTTTCTATTGTTTGCACCTACAAATTTTAGGTTTTACTCAATATGACTGTATACTGTGTTGGATTTGGTTGTCTTTTTATTTCCTTGTCAGATTTTAGAACAGCTAAAGTTTGAGCCTTTAACATAGACCTTGAATTTGGAATGTTGGAATGAAGACATAACAATCCCTATCTCAACTGTCCGAGGTAGGGAGGACAAGAAGAGGGGCGGGTGAGAGTGAGTGAGGAGGGAGAAACTGCCATTTTAGGATTAGATCACTTTGGACCGTGCCTTTGAAATGTTGTATCTTTGTTTTTTTTTTGTTTTTTAAATTGATCTCAACTCTGTACACTGCTGCTGGAATTTTAATTTTCCTGAAGGAACTCTCCTGAAGGAATCAATAAAGTACTATCTATCTATCTATCTATCTATCTATCTATCTAGATTGATCTCCCAAAGCGCTTTTATTATAAAACATCAAAATGAGCAACCTCTGTCTCTGATTGATTTAAAACCAGTTTATGTGTCATAAAAGAACTTGGGGGTGTTGACCGAAGGAAGAACGAGTCAGAACGCAACAGTTTGGGGGCTCGTCCGGGATGACACGCTGAAAATTGGACTGCTCTTGCAAATTTACGGACAGACTCACTTGGCCAACATCTAAGGTAAGCAGAGCCTTTTTCTAAAATCTGCATTAGGAGTCTGTCCAAAAGTCTTGTAAGTCAAACACTGTTATATACCATAGAGACTGGTGCTGATTTTGATAGGTTGGTTGCATTATTGCCTTGTCCGCCATTGCATAAAAGTTGTAAATAAGTGGTCAACTCACGGCATTGTGTCTAGATTACCGTGACGGGCTGCTTTACTGATGAGTAGGCAAATAGTCGGGTGTGGCTCGCCCTGGGGAATTGGTCTCCCCTAAAAGAGTAACGGGACGGATAACCGTTGTGTGGATAGTAAATACTCCCCGGTTGTGAGATCCAAGTGACATTAACGTGTGCATGGAAATTAAGGATGGGTTGGAAGCCATTTGTGAAAGTACAATAAAATATTCCCCGGTTGCAAGATCCAAGTGACACTAACGTGTGCACGAAAATTACGGACCGTAAGGGTGGAGGCCCTTCTATACCACATGACAAATTCCGAGGTTGGAGGCCATTTGTAAAAAGTACAATGAAGTTCCCGGTTGAGAGATCCCTGCGGCACTCAAGTGTGCGCTAAAATATAGGAAAAAGACACAATGGCAAAGGAGTGTGACAGACAGGAACGTAATGGCGGCTGGGAAAATGTGATCAATCGTTACTGTTTAATGATTAATTGAATGTACTGATGTCGACAATAAAATTAACAAGTAGAAAAAAAAAAGAAAAAAGTGGAAAAAAAAAAGAGAACGTTTCTTGAAAGGGGTAAGAGGGTGTTTACAACACTCGTAGAGTAGTGAACTCAAACGTTTGGTAAATTAAGAAAAGTAACTCGAAGTTTTTATGGTAAAGTAGAACGTAGAAAGAGAGAGCAAGAGAGGTTTGAAGGTGAAGAGAATGGATGGTGAAAACCTTACGTAAATGGTTTCTAGGAGAGGAGAATAGAAATAGAAACAGTCTGAAGAGTAAGGAAGAGATGGATACAGGATGTGGTTCGAAAATGAAAAATCAAGTCGAAGTTAGGAAGAGAATATGACAAATGAAGGTATTGATGGTGTTCGTGTGTCAGCGTATGCTGTTGGGGGTTCACTGCATTTGTTTTTTTTATGGCTGGTTGTTAACTCCTAAAACTTAAATACATTTGTGTTTTATAGTTGTTCTTATAATACGTAGTTCAGAAATCGTATGAGTGAGTGATCCATCTGTTTAATTTTCTTCCTCCGCTTATCAGAGGTCGGGTCGCGGGGGCAGCAACCGAAGCAGGGAGGCCCAGTGACTTCACTTACACAGGGCCAGTTTGTGAAGGTCAGAGTGAATGATAAATGTTGTTTGCAGTTACTAAGGGTTAATATGATACAGCTGCGCTTCTGGGTGAGCCATGAGATAAGAGTTGTCTTAGAAACAAGGGCATCTTTGAGCGTGTTCCGCCTTATCTCTTGGAATGTGCGTTTGCGCACACAAATAGGTGTGTGTGTGTGTGTATGTGTGTGTGTGTGTGTGTGTGTGTGTGTGTGTCACATTGATAGTTTTAGACGAATGAGAATAAACACATGCCCTTATTTTGTTGAATATCACACACAACAGGAAGTCAGAATGCACAACTAACTAACTGATAGACACAAACGATAGTCTCATTAACTTATAGATAAGCCAAAGCTTGTGCAGTTCAAAGGATTCTTAGATAATCTTTAGTTGATTTAGAAAATCTACTTAAATATACATAAAGTAATGCGTATAAATTGTTGAAATAGGGGTATTGATTAACATTTAATGGGACAATTAATGTTGTGGTTTTAAAATGTGATATGCATAATTGGGCGAAGCAGGATGACGATGATAAGACGGATGAAAGAGTAACAGGGAAACGACTCCTTAATTTTCAAGTCACTGTAGCAAAAAATGTCGAAAGAACCGAAAGGACAAAAATTAGCTAAAGTATATTCAGCAGTGGGTGACCTTCCTTTTGCATTCCAGCAGGCGGAGAAAAGAATCCGCAACAGATAAGAGACCAGACAGATGGACTCGGATGGTGGACAACGCGGTGCTTCAAGGTCAATCCGGAGTGGAAACTGTTTCGCCTGTGCCCACAGCTGGACGCCCAGAAGGGGATACAAACAGACCCCTGCTGGACATAAGTGTCAATGGACAATGTTATCAGTTCGTGATTGACACTGGTGCCACCCTCTCATCTCTGAATGCAAAGGTACCAAAGAAACTGAGTGCTTCTCTTTTGAAGGTCGAAGGCTTCACTGAGGTCACAAGAATGTTACCTGTCACCAAACCGTTTCCGGTTCAAATTGCTGGACACACACTGAAGCACCCCTTCGTGGTCGACCTGAACACACCGCGCCTGCTTGGTAATGACCTGCTTTACAAACTGTGCCCTGACATTCAATATCGCACAGGAGGGACCTTCCTGGTGTTACCTGACGGTACGGCCACCAAGCTGCGACACCACTATCAAAGCACCTCCATGAGCATGAGCTCATACCACAACCTGGAGCACCAAACATGGCTGGCATCTGCTGAGTACCTCAACTCCTGCTCCAACTGTTCTATCAGTGAAAACCCTGGCTGACTGAGCTATTTCCGTGTGCACCACCATCCGAACCGCCATTTGTTATGATCACAAGTAGAAGACATATCAGGAGGCCTTTGACTCCTTTTTATATATTTATATGTTGGAACTCAAGGTGTGGCTACTCACGTTGACATATCTTTCCAACAACTAACATTGTATAAGATAGACACCAATGCTGCTCCCTTGCTCTCTGTCCCCCTTACGGAAACTAAAGACTTAGGTCCAATGATGAAACCACACAAATACCACATTTTTAATTGTTTCAGTTGCCTGTTAAACACATAGCTATGGGCTGCAATTTGGACACTGCGGCTGTAGGCTACAAGGAGCTAGCAGCTACGCAACAGCTGAGTTAAAACTACACATGACATTTAAGCATATCAAATAATTATAGTTACTTATTACATGCACAAAGTAGTCAAGACAGAAGTCTAATAGAAAGTATTCGGTAACAATTGTGTCCGCATCATTCAACTTTCTACAACATGAGCTTGACTTAACGAATTGATGCGGCCATCAGGTGTGGTAGAATGTCAAATTACTATTGCAAAAGCATCCGCCATAAGGTTGGTGTTTTTCAAGCATTTGTGTCAATTTAAATATAAGCATATTTTGTCACCTTCACCAGGTTGAATAATTTACTTGACTATCAGCTGAACTTTTTCTTAGATGTTTCTGAAAGTAAAAGCATTACAAACACCTTTGATGTCCCTTCTTCAGAAACAGAAGGGGGAGGAGTTGAGGGTGGAATCAGACTCCTTACAACAAAATCGACAATCATCCGACTCTGACAACTTCCATAGTTTTAACATTTTTCAGTTAAAAACAAAGTCACATTTAGAAGTGGTAATAACAGCACTGACTAAAAAATATTTGTTATTTAGAGACCTGACAATCAACAGACCCATACTGATGATGTTATTGACAAGCTTCGATGTTGGCTTTGATTAGAAGAAGATGGGAATGAGATTGTTTAGGTTAGCAGGGTGACTAAGTTTCCCAATGTTTACTCTCTTGGTTGTCACAACAGGAATGTAGAAGGTGCCATGATTGGATGTAGGCAAGACTGATGTCAGGGCGAGGTAAGGGAGAAGTGGAGTAGTTGTAACATTTTTTAGTGGGTAAAAAAATGTAACGAAACTTAATTTGAAAATAACGATGTTGCACATCGATAGTGGTTTACTAGATTAATTTGGAATATGGAGGAGGTGAGGTAACATCTGGGTAAAGTTTGTAATTTCATTGATATGATCAATCAGGTACAAGGGAAAAGGTACTTGCTGACTTGCGTTGACAATTACAGTGGTTGGCCAGAAGCAACCACAACCTAAAAAGAGGATGCAAAATCAGTAATAAAAACGATTGTTAATGACCTAATAGCCCGACATTGTTACCCCAAAAAGATTAAGTCAGAGAACGGCACCCATTTTAAAAATGCTCACTTAACTTTGGTCGAAAAGGATCTCGGACTAAAACACAGGTTTTGTTCGGTGTACCATCCTCTTTTTAGGTAGGGTCGAGAAAATGAACAAGAATTAAAACAAATTGGCTAAAATCTATGCACAGACCAAATTGAAGTGAGTTGACGCAGTACCATTGGCTTTAATGGCCACTTGAATGTCCATGAACAAAACTGGTCTTTCACCCTATGAACTGCACACAGATCAGCCCTTCCCAGGTGTTTATCCCCGTTTAGTTACCTAAATTACTCTGATTTTGATAGACGAAAGGCAGGATGTTACACCCAGCAGTATTCCCTGACAGATTGGTACTTAGGTTTCTTCAAATGTCCTTGTGCCTCAGTCCTTCTTTCCTGACGACAGTGACTGACAAGTGTCTTAAAACATAGGGCGGACTTGAAATAGACTGGATCAAGGGGGACAGCAAGATTTATTTATTTTGATCTGTGCAGTGTGATTGATTGTGAGGGACATAGTAGCTATTACCGTTGTACTAACCTCTATTTTTGATACGGCGCAACTCTGAGCTATTAGTATCGGAAGCAGAATACATACTCTAGGGTGTGGTGACCCTGGTGAAAGCAGGTAACCCACTACACAGGGCATTGGAATCCCACTGGCCCCTATTATTACATCAAAACTACTCGGGAAGGGATGACATCCCAGAGGAACTTTGATCGTTCCCAGAACCCCCTCGCCCTTACAAATGCCAACGTGGGTGTCATGCCCAATTGGCCCAGTCCGTTTTATGTTGTTTTAGGAGTTGACCAGACTGGTAAAGAATCTAAAGGGATTATCAAAATTAATGTCCTCGAGAGGGCGCCAAAATATGGGTGATTGTGTTCCTTGTTCCGCTGGAAGTCCTTTTCCCCACACTTACCCCGCCCCTTTTAAGTTGACTAACACCAATGGCCCAAACTGGCTTATCTCCTTGTTTTCTGAAACCACGCCGCCAGGGTGCAATTTTTTGGCTAGTGTGTACCCTCCTGTTGACAATTTCATCCGTCTTCTTCCCTTTGTGGCCCAAAAAATTAATTACACGTGTTTTCAATTCACAGGACCCTCTTCGTCTCCCAACAAATTGGGTGACATTGACCCTTCCTGGTGCACCACACAGATAGATGGCTCCAAAATAGGCCCTTGGGCATGGGCTGACATATTCTGGTATTGTGGGGAACACAGATTGTACATTTGAATCCCGACGTCAGCCGTTGGGCTTTGTGTAATGGTTAGACTGGTGACCCCACTCACCCTAGTGGGTACCAAATTAACACCCCCTGTAACTCCTGTTTCAGCGGCCTCTTTAGCTTCCCGCCGACGCCGTCATGTTCTATCTAGGAGGAGTGTAAGGGGCTCCTTTGATTTGATAAGAAACCCTGTTGGTGTTTAGTTTGAGGTAATAGGGCAACCAAGAGGGGTCCCGAGACAATATAAATTGCGGTGGGAATCCTGTGCAAGTTTCGAGAATCTGGTTTTGGTGCTATTTTCCCTGTGACTGCTACAAAAAATGTAGAACAAATTAACTATGTTTTTTATAATATGTTAGGACGGACCAACCTGACTCATGATGCTGTTGAGGGACTTGCTGAGCAACTTGCCCCGACCTCCCTCATGGCCGTCCAGTTAGGCAAAGTGGTGACTTTTGAGAATGGCTAGTTTCCCTTTCTTGACGTGGACTCCCTCCCTCTATATAACTCCCAAATGTGACTATTATTTTATTTTAGTGTGAGCTTGCTAAGACTTTGATGTGAGGTAGGTGCTTTAGAAGTATTGTAGTTGTGTTGGGAGATCTTTTTTAGAAGATCTGAAGGGGGACTGTTGGATTTGGTTGTCTTTTTATTTCCTCGTCAGATTTTAGAACAGCTGAAGTGTGAGCCTTTTACATAGACCTTGAATTTGGAATGTTGGAATGAAGACATAACAATCCCTATCTCAACTGTCCGAGGTAAGGAGGAGAAGAAGAGGGGCGGGTGAGAGTGAGTGAGGAGGGAGAAACTGCCATTTTAGGATTAGATCAATTTTGACCGTGCATTTGAAATGTTGTATCTAGATTGATCTCCCAAAGCGCTTTGGTTATAAAATATCAAAATGAGCAACCTCTGTCTCTGATTGATTTCAAACCAGCTTATGTGTCATAAAAGAACCTGTGGGCGTTGACCGAAGGAAGAACGGGTCAGAACGCAACAACTGTAACACTCAATATGGCAGTTATTTAAACATAACTCCTACACCACAAATGAAAAATGGCTAATAATGCCTGAAATAATGCATCTTTGGGAGTTTTACTCGAAACTTATCCTTTTTTAAATCTTGCAAATGCAAACAGTAGTTTTTTACTCAATATGACTATAATGTTCTTAGAATGCTGAGATAATGCGAAAAAAGCAATAAAAATGTATTCAAACGTAACTTCTAAACAACACATGCAAAATGGCTAATAATGCCTAGAGATATGTATTTTTGTTAGTTGTACTAGAAAAAATATCTTTTGTAAGGTTTACAAACACGCAAGTAAGTATTTTTATTCAATATAACAGTATAACTGTCTTACTAAATATGAAAGGTTTATAATCATAACTCCAAAACCAAACATGAAATCTGTCTAAAAAAAGCCTGTAATATTGAATTTATGTGAGTTTTACCAGAATCAGGTATTTTGGAAAGGTTCACACATACAAAAATTAGGTTTTACTTGCCTCATATTGGTCACACTCAAAATGACAATTTTGAGACATATCTCCAAAAGTACAAAGGGAACGTGTCTAATAATGCCTGAAGAAATTAATCTTTGGGAGTTTTCCTGGAAAAAAAAAACATTTGGTAAGGTTTGCAAAAACAAGAAGTAATTTTTTACTAAACTTGACTGTAATGTACTTAGAATCCTGAGATAATGCGAAGAAAAGCAATAAAAATGTATTCCAACATAGTTCCTAATCCAAACGTACAAAATGTCTAAAAATGCCTGTGATATTAAATACATGTAAGTTTTACTAGATACCGTTGTTTTTCTATGGTTTGCAAATACAAAATTTAAGTTTTACTCAATATGACTGTATACTGTAACACTCAATATGACAGTTATTTAAACATAACTCCTACACCACGAATGAAAAATGGCTAATAATGCCGGAAATAATGCATCTTTTGGAATTTTACTCGGAACATATGCTTTTTTAAATCTTGCAAATGCAAAAATGTGTTTTTTACTCAATATGACTATAATGTTCTTAGAATCCTGAGATAATGCAAAAAAAAAACAATAAAAATGTATTCAAACATAACTTCTAAACAACACATGCAAAATGGCTAATAATGCCTAGAGATATGTATTTTCGTTAGTTGTACTAGAAAAATTATCTTTTGTAAGGTTTGCAAAGACACAAGTTAGTTTTTTTTATTCTATATAACAGTATAACTGTCATACTAAATATGAAAGGTTTATAACCATAACTCCAAAACCAAACATGAAATTTCTCCAAAAAAGCCTGTAATATTGAATTTATGTGAGTTTTACCAGAATCAGGTATTTTGGAAAGGTTCATTAATACAAAATTTAGGTTTTACTGGCCTCATATTGGTCACACTCAAAATGTCAATTTTTGAAACATAACTCCTAAAAAAGAAATGCAAAATGTCTAATAATGCCTGAAGAAATGTGTCTTTGAGAGTTTTTCTGAAAAAAAAAAAAAACATTTGGTAAGGTTTGCAAAAACAAAAAAATAATTTTTCACTAAATTTGACAGTAATGTACCTAAATCCTGAGATAATGCGAAAAAAGCAATAAAAATGTATTCCAACATAATTCCTAATCCAAACGTGCAACATGTCTAAAAATGCCTGTGATATTGAATAATTGTGAGTTTTACTAGAGAGAATTGTTTTTTCTATGGTTTGCAAATACAAAATTTAGGTTTTACTCAATATGACTGTATAATGTAACACTCAATATGACAGTTATTTAAACATAACTTCTACACCACACATGAAAAATGGCTAATAATGTCTATATTATGTGTATATATAACTTTCATATTTATTATGAAATTAATACTCATATTGAGTAAAAATCTAATTTGTGTCTTTGCAAACCTTACAAAATATTGTTTCTTCCAGTCAAACTCACAAAGTTACGTTTCTCCAGGCATTTTCAGCCATTTTGCATTTGTGGTTTGGGAGTTATGTTTAAATATCTGTAATATTGAGTGTGACAGCGTGCTGTCATAGTTAGTAAAACCAATTTTTTTTTAAATGCCTTTGATATTGAATAAATGTGAGTTTTACAAGATACAGTTGTTTTTCTATGGTTTGCACATACTAAATTTAGGTTTTACTCAATATGACTGTATACTGTAACACTTATGATATGTATTTTCGTTAGTTGTACGAGAAAAAATATCTTTTGTAAGGTTTACAAAGACACAAGTTAGTTTTTTTTATTAAATAGAACAGTATAACTGTCATACTAAATATGAAAGTTTTATAATCATAACTCCAAAACCAAACATGAAATGTGTCAAAAAAGCTTTAAATATTGAACTTATGTGAGTTTTACCAGAATCCGGTATTTTGGAAAGAATCACAAATACAAAATTTAGGTTTTACTGGCCTCATATTGGTCACATTCAAAATGACAGTTTTTGAAACATAACTCCAAAAATACAAATGCAAAATGTCTAATAATGCCTGAAGAAATAATTCTTTGAGAGTTTTACTGGAAAAAAAAAACATTTGGTAAGGTTTGCAAAAACAAAACAGGTAATTTTTTACTAAATTTGACAGTAATGTACTAAGAATCCTGAGATAATGCGAAAAAAGCAATACAAATGTATTCCAACATAATTCCTAATCCAAACGTGCAAAATGTCTAAAAATGCCCGTGATATTGAATAAATGTAAGTTTTACTAGATTCAGTTGTTTTTCTATGGTTTGCAAATACAAAATTCAGGTTTTGCTCAATATGGCTGTATACTGTAACACTCAATATGACAGTTATTTAAACATAACTCCTACACCACACATGAAAAATGGCTTATAATGCCTGAAATAATACATATTTGGGATTTTTACTCGAGACATATGGTTTTTTAAATCTGCAAATGCAAAAAGTTGTTTTTTACTCAATATGACTATAATGTTCTTAGAATCCTGAGATAATGCGAAAAAAGCAATACAAATGTATTCAAACTTAACTTCTAAACAACACATGCAAATTGGCTAATAAGGCCTAGAGATATGTATTTTCGTTAGTTGTACGAGAAAAATGATATTCTGTAAGGTTTGCAAAGACACAAATTAGTTTTTTTATTCAATTTAACCGTGTAAGTGTCATACTAAATATGAAAGGTTTATTATCATAACTCCAAAACCAAACATGAAATTTGTCTAAAAAAGCCTGTAATATTGAATTTATGTGAGTTTTACCAGAATCGGGTATTTTGGAAAGGTTCACAAATAAAAAATTAGGTTTTACTTGCCTCATATTGGTCACACTCAAAATGACAGTTTTTGAAACATAGCTCCAAAAGTAGAAATGCAAAATGTCTAAAAATGCCTGACAAAATGTATCTTTGAGAGTTTTCCTGTAAATAAAAAAACATTTTGTAAGGTTTGCAAAAAAAAAAGTATTTTTTTAATATATTTGACAGTAATGTACTTAGAATCCTGAGATAATGCGAAAAAAGCAATACAAATGTATTCCAAGATAATTCCTAATCCAAACGTGCAAAATGTCTAAAAATGCCTGTGATATTACTAGATACAGTTATTTTTCTATGGTTTGCAAATATAAAAATGAGGTTTTACTCAATATGACTGTATACTGTAACACTCAATATGACAGTTATTTAAACTTAACTCCTACACCACACAGGAAAAATGGCTAATAATGCCTAAAGATATGTATTTTCCTTAGTTGTACTAGAAAATGATCTCTTGTAAGGTTTACAAAGACACAATTTTTTTTTTTATTCAATATAACAGTATAACTGTCTTAGTAAATATGAAAGGTTTATAATCATAACTCCAAAACCAAACATACAATTTGTCTAAAAAAGCCTGTAATATTGAAGTTAAGGGAATCTTACCAGAATCAGGTATTTTGCAAAGTTACACCAATACAAAAATTAGGTTTTACTGGCCTCATATTGGTCACACTCAAAATGACAATTTTTGAAACATAACTCCAAAAAAAGAAATGCAAAATGTCTAATAATGCCTGAAGAAAATTAACTTCGAGAGTTTTCCTGAAAAAAAAAAACTTGCGGAAAGTTTAGCAAAAACAAAAAAAAAAAATGTTTTACTAAATTTGACAGTAATGTACTTAGAATCCTGAGATAATGCGAAAAAAAGCAATAAAAATGTATTCCAACATAATTCCTAGTAAAAACCTGCAAAATGTCTAAAATGCCTGTGATATTGAATAATTATGAGTTTTACTAGATAAAGTTGTTTTTTCTATGGTTTGCAAATACAAAATGTAGGTTTTACTCAATATGACTGTATACCGTAACACTCAATATGACAGTTATTTAAACATAACTACTACACAACACATGAGAAATGGTGAATAATGCCTGAAATAATGCATCTTTGGGAGTTTTACTCAAAACATATGCTTTTTTTAAATCTTGCAAATGCGAAAAGTAGTTTTTTACTCAATATGACTATGATGTTCTAAGAATCCCGAGATAATATGAAAAAAGCAATAAAAATGTATTCAAACAAAACTTTTAAACAACACATGCAAAATGGCTAATAATGCCTAGAGATATGTATTTTCGTTAGTTGTACTAGAAAAAATGATCTTTTGTAAGGTTTACAAAGACAAAAGTTAGTTGTTTTATTCACTATAACAGTATAACTGTCATACTAAATATAAAATGTTAATAATCATAACTCCAAAACCAAAAGTTAAATTTGTCCTACAAAGCCTGTAATATTAAATTCATGTGAGCTTTACCAGAATCAGGTATTTTGGAAAGTTTCACAAATACAAAAAATAGTTTTTTCTGGCCACATACTGGTCACACTCAAAATGACTGTTTTTGAAACATAGCTCCAAAAGTAGAAAAACAGAATGTCTAATAATGCCTGAAGGAATGTACCTTTGAGAGTTTTCCTGAAAAAAAAAAAAACATTTAGTAAGGTTTGCAAAAACAAAAAGTAATTTTTTACTAAATTTGACAGTAATGTACTTAGAATCCTGAGATAATGCGAAAAAAGCAATAAAAATGTATTCCAACATAATTTCTTAAACCAAACGTGCAACATGTCTAAACATGCCTGTGATATTGAATAAATGTGAGTTTTACTATAATACAGTTGTTTTTGTATGGTTTGCAAATGCAACATTTAGGTTTTACTTAGTATGACTCTATACTGTAACACTCAATATGACAGTTATTTAAACATAACTCCTACACCACACATGAAAAATGGCTTATAATGCCTGAAATAATGAATCTTTGGGAGTTTTACTCAAAATATATGCTTTTTTAAATCTTGCAAATGCAAAAGGTAGTTTTTTTAATCAATATGACTATAATGTTCTTAGAATCCTGAGATAGAGCAAAAAAGCAATAAAAATGTATTAAAATCTAACTTCTAAACAACACATGCAAAATGGCTAATAATGCCTAGAGACATTTTGCATTTCTACTTTTGGAGTTATGTTTCAAAATTGTCATTTTGAGTGTGACCAATGAGGCCGGTAAAACCTAATATGTGTATTTGACAACCTTTCCAAAATACGTGATTCTGGTAAAACTCACATTAATTCAATATTACAGGTTTTTTAAGAGAAATTTCATGTTTGGTTTTGGAGTTATGATTATAAACATTTCATATTTAGTATGACAGTTATAAATAAATAAATGTTAAACGGGTTGTACTTGTATAGCGCTTTTCTACCTTCAAGGTACTCAAAGTGCTTTGACACTACTTCCACATTTACCCATTCACACACACAATCACACACTGATGGAGGGAGCTGCCATGCAAGGCGCCAACCAGCACCCATCAGGAGCAAGGGTGAAGTGTCTTGCTCAGGACACAACGGACGTGACGATGTTGGTACTAGGTGGGATTTGAACCAGGGACCCTCGGGTTGCGCACGGCCACTCTTCCAATGCGCCACACCGTCCCTGTTATACTGTTATATTGAATAAAAAAACTAACTTGTGTCTTTGCAAACCTTACAAAATATATTTTTTCTTGTACAGCCAACAAAAATACATATCTCCAGGCATTATTAGCCATTTTGCATGTGTTGTTTAGAAGATATGTTTGAATACATTTTTATTGCTTTTTTCGCATTATCCCAGGATTCTAAGAACATTATAGTCATATTGAGTAAAAAACTACTTTTTGCATTTGCAAGATTTAAAAAAGCATATGTTTCGAGTAAAACTCGCAAAGATGCACTATTTCAGGCATTATTAACCATTTTTCATGTGTGGTGTAGGAGTTATGTTTAAATAACTGTCATATTGAGTGTTACAGTATACAGTCATATTGAGTAAAACCTCATTTTTGTATTTGCAAACCATAGAATAACAACTGTATCTTGTAAAACTCACATGTATTCAATATCACAGGCATTTTTAGACATTTTGCACATTTGGATTAGGAATTATGTTGGAATACATTTGTATTGCTTTTTTCGCATTATCTCAGGATTCTAAGTACATTACTGTCGAATTTAGTAAAAAATTACTTTCTGTTTTTGTAAACCTTACCAAATGTTTGTTTTTCCAGTAAAACTCTCAAGGATACATTTCTTCAGGCATTATCAGAAATTTTGCATTTGTACTTTTGGAGTTATGTTTCAAAAACTGTCCTTTTGAGTGTGACCAATATGAGGCCAGTAAAACCTAATTTTTGTATTTGTGATTCTTTCCAAAATACCTGATTCTGGTAAAACTCACATAAATTCAATATTACAGGCTTTTTTAGACAAATTTCATGTTTGGTTTTGGAGTTATGATAATAAACCTTTCATATTTAGTATGACAGTTACACTGTTATATTGAATAAAAATACTAACTTGTGTCTTTGCAAACCTTACAAAAGATAATTTTTCTGGTACAACTAACAAAAATACACATCTCTAGACATTATCAGCCATTTTTCATGTGTTATTTAGAAGTTATGTGTGAATATATTTTTATTGCTTTTTTCGCATTATCTCTGGATTCTAAGACTATTATAGTCATATTGAGTAAAAAACTACTTTTTGCATTTACAAGAGTTAAAAAGCACATGTTTCGAGTAAAACTCGCAAAGATGCATTATTTCAGGCATTATTAGCCATTTTTCATGTGTGGTGTAGGAGTTAAGTTTAAATAACTGTCATATTGAGTGTTACAGTATACAGTCATATTGAGTAAAACCTCATTTTTGTATTTGCAAACCATAGAAAAACAACTTTATCTTGTAAAACTCACATGAATTCAATATCACAGGCTTTTTTAGACAAATTTCATGTTTGGTTTTGGAGTTATGATAAAAAAAACCTTTCATATTTAGTATGACAGTTACACTGTTATATTGAATAAAAAAAATAACTTGTGTCTTTGCAAACCTTACAAAAAATAATTTTTCTGGTACAACTAACAAAAATACACATCTCTAGACATTATTAGCCATTTTTCATGTGTTGTTTAGAAATTATGTATGAATACATTTTTATTGCTTTTTTCGCATCATCTCACGATTTTAAGACTATTATAGTCATATTGAGTAAAAAACTACTTTTTGCATTTGCAAGATTTAAAAAAGCATATGTTTCGAGTAAAACTCTTAAAGATGCATTATTTCAGGCATTATTAGCCATTTTTCATGTGTGGTGTAGGAGTTATGTTTAAATAACTGTCATATTGAGTGTTACAGTATACAGTCATATTGAGTAAAACCTCATTTTTGTATTTGCAAACCATAGAAAAACAACTGTATCTTGTAAAACTCACATGTATTCAATATCACAGGCATTTTTAGACATTTTGCACGTTTGGATTAGGAATTATGTTGGAATACATTTGTATTGCTTTTTTCGCATTATCTCAGGATTCTAAGTACATTACTGTCAAATTTAGTAAAAAATTACTTTCTGTTTTTGCAAAACCTACCAAATGTTTTTTTTCCCAGCAAAACTCTCAATGATACATTTCTTCAGGCATTATTAGACATTTTGCATTTCTACTTTTGGAGTTATGTTTCACAAACTGTCCTTTTGAATGTGACCAATATGAGACCAGTAAAACCACATTTTTGTATTTGTGATTCTTTCCAAAATACCTGATTCTGGTAAAACTCAAATAAATTAAATATTACAGGCTTTTTCAGACAAATTTCATGTTTGGTTTTGGAGTTATGACGATAAACCTTTCATATGTAGTATAACAGTTACACTGTTATATTGAATAAAAAAACTAACTTGTGTCTTTGCAAACCTTACAAAAGATAATTTTTCTACTACAACTAACAAAAATACACATCTCTAGACATTATTAGCCATTTTTCATGTGTTGTTTAGAAATTATGTGTGAATACATTTTTATTGCTTTTTTCGCATTATCTCAGGATTCTAAGACTATTATAGTCATACTGAGTAAAAAACTACTTTTTGCATTTACAAGATTTAAAAAAGCATATGTTTCGAGTAAAACTCGCAAAGATGCATTATTTCAGGCATTATTAGCCATTTTTCATGTGTGGTGTAGGAGTTATGTTTAAATAACTGTCATATTGATTGTTACAGTATACAGTCATACTGAGTAAAACCTAATTTTTGTATTTGTAAACCATAGAAAAACAACTGTATCTTCTAAAACTCACATGTATTCAATATCACAGGCATTTTTACACATTTTGCACGTTTGGATTAGGAATTATGTTGGAACACATTTTTATTGCTTTTTTCGCATTATCTCAGGATTCTAAGTACATTAGTGTCAAATTTAGTAAAAAATTACTTTCTGTTTTTGCAAACCTTACCAAATGTTTTTTTCCTGTAAAACTCTCAATGATACATTTCTTCAGGCATTATTAGACATTTTGCATTTCTACTTTTGGAGTTATGTTTCACAAACTGTCCTTTTGAGTGTGACCAATATGATACCAGTAAAACCTATTTTTTGTATTTGTGATTCTTTCCAAAATACCTGATTCTGGTAAAACTCACATAAATTAAATATTACAGGCTTTTTCAGACAAATTTCATGTTTGGTTTTGGAATTATGATGATAAACCTTTCATATTTAGTACAACAGTTACACTGTTATATTGAATAAAAAAACTAACTTGTGTCTTTGCAAACCTTACAAAAGATAATTTTTCCAGTACAACTAACAAAAATACACATCTCTAGACATTATTAGCCATTTTTCATGTGTTGTTTGGAAGTTATGTGTGAATACATTTTTATTGCTTTTTTCGCATTATCTCAGGATTCTAAAAACATTATAGTCATATTGAGTCAAAAACTACTTTTTGCATTTGCAAGATTTAAAAAAGCATATGTTTCGAGTAAAACTCCCAAAGATGCATTATTTCAGGCATTATTAGCAATTTTTCATTTGTGGTGTTGGAGTTATGTTTAAATAACTGTCATATTGAGTGTTACAGTATAGAGTCATATTGAGTAAAACCTCATTTTTGTATTTGCAAACCATAGAAAAACAACTGTATCTTGTAAAACTCACATGTATTCAATATCACAGGTATATTTAGACATTTTGCACATTTGAATTAGGAATTATGTTGGAATACATTTTTAGTGCTTTTTTCCGCATTATCTCAGGCAATAAAAATGTATTCCAACATATTTCCTAATAGGAATTATGTTGGAATACATTTTTTTTTTTTTTTCGCATTATCTCAGGCTCCTCTCTGAGCTGCAACCTTATCGTGGTAGAGGAGTTTGCGTGTCCCAATGATCCTAGGAGCTACGTTGTCCGGGGGCATAAAGCCCCCTGGTAGGGTCTCCCAAGGCAAACAGGTTCTAGGTGAGGGATCAGACAAAGAGCAGCTCGAAGACCTTTATGAAGATGAAAAACCATGGACCCAGATTTCCCTCGCCTGGACGCGGGTCACCGGGGCCCCCCTCTGGAGCCAGGCCCGGAGGTGGGGCACGATGGCGAGCGCCTGGTGGCCGGGCCTGTTCCCATGGGGCCCGGCCGGGCACAGCCCGAAGAGGCAACGTGGGTCACCCCTCCAATGGGCTCACCACCCATAGCAGGGGCCATAGAGGTCGGGTGATGGGCGACAGCCGAAGACAGGGCACTTGGCGGTCCGATCCTCGGCTAGAGAAGCTAGCTCTTGGGACGTGGAACGTCACGTCACTGGGGGGGAAGGAGCCTGAGCTAGTGCGCGAAGTCGAGAAATTCCGGCTGAATATAGTCGGACTCACTTCGACGCACAGCAAGGGCTCTGGAACCACTTCTCTCGAGAGGGATTGGACCCTCTTCCACTCTGGCGTTGCCGGCAGTGAGAGGCGACGGGCTGGGGTGGCAATTCTTGTTTTTTCCCCCCGGCTCAAAGCCTGTACGTTGGAGTTCAACCCGGTGGACGAAAGGGTAGCCTCCCTCCGCCTTCGGGTGGGGGGACGAGTCCTGACTGTTGTTTGTGCTTATGCACCAAACAGCAGTTCAGAGTACCCACCCTTTTTGGGAACACTCGAGGGAGTACTGGAAAGTGCTCCACCGGGTGATTCCCTTGTCCTACTGGGAGACTTCAACGCTCACGTTGGCAACGACAGTGAAACCTGGAGAGGCGTGATTGGGAAGAATGGCCGCCCGGATCTGAAGCCGAGTGGTGTTTTGTTATTGGACTTTTGTGCTCGTCACAGTTTGTCGATAACAAACACCATGTTCAAACATAAGGGTGTCCATATGTGCACTTGGCACCAGGACACCCTAGGCCGCAGTTCCATGATCGACTTTGTAGTTGTGTCATCGGATTTGCGGCCTCATGTTTTGGACACTCGGGTGAATAGAGGGGCGGAGCTTTCTACCGATCACCACCTGGTGGTGAGTTGGCTGCGATGGTGGGGGAGGATGCCGGACAGACCTGGGAGGCCCAAACGCATTGTGAGGGTCTGCTGGGAACGTCTGGCAGAGTCTCCTGTCAGACAAAGTTTCAATTCCCACCTCCGGAAGAACTTTGAACATGTCACGAGGGAGGTGCTGGACATTGAGTCCGAGTGGACCATGTTCCGCACCTCTATTGTCGAGGCGGCAGATCGGAGCTGTGGCCGCAAGGTAGTTGGTGCCTGTCGGGTCGGCAATCCTAAAACCCCTTGGTGGACACCAGCGGTGAGGGATGCCGTCAAGCTGAAGAAGGAGTCCTATTGGGTCCTTTTGGCTCATAGGACTCCGGAGGCAGTGGACAGGTACCGACAGGCCAAGCGGTGTGCAGCTTCAGCGGTCGCGGAGGCAAAAACTCGGACATGGGAAGAGTTCGGGGAAGCCATGGAAAACGACTTCCGGACGGCTTCGAAGCGATTCTGGACCACCGTCCACCGCCTCAGGAAGGGGAAGCAGTGCACTATCAACACCGTGTTTGGTGCGGATGGTGTTCTGCTGACCTCGACTGCGGATGTTGTGGATAGGTGGAAGGAATACTTCGAAGACCTCCTCAATCCCACCAACACGTCTTCCTATGAGGAAGCAGTGCCTGGGGAATCTGTGGTGGACTCTCCTATTTCTGGGGCTGAGGTCGCTGAGGTAGTTAAAAAGCTCCTCGGTGGCAAGGCCCCAGGGGTGGACGAGATCCGCCCGGAGTTCCTTAAGGCTCTGGATGCTGTGGGGCTGTCTTGGTTGACAAGACTTTGCAGCATCGCGTCGACATCGGGGGCGGTACCTCTGGATTGGCAGACCGGGGTGGTGGTTCCTCTCTTTAAGAAGGGGGACCGGAGGGTGTGTTCCAACTATCGTGGGATCACACTCCTCAGCCTTCCCGGTAAGGTTTATTCAGGTGTACTGGAGAGGAGGCTACGTCGGATAGTCGAACCTCGGATTCAGGAGGAACAGTGTGGTTTTCGTCCTGGTCGTGGAACTATGGACCAGCTCTATACTCTCGGCAGGGTTCTTGAGGGTGCATGGGAGTTTGCCCAACCAGTCTACATGTGCTTTGTGGACTTGGAGAAGGCATTCGACCGTGTCCCTCGGGAAGTCCTGTGGGGAGTGCTCAGAGAGTATGGGGTATCGGACTGTCTTATTGTGGCGGTCCGTTCCCTGTACGATCAGTGCCAGAGCTTGGTTCGCATTGCCGGCAGTAAGTCGAACACATTTCCAGTGAGGGTTGGACTCCGCCAAGGCTGTCCTTTGTCACCGATTCTGTTCATAACTTTTATGGACAGAATTTCTAGGCGCAGTCAAGGCGTTGAGGGGTTCCGGTTTGGTAACCGCAGGATTAGGTCTCTGCTTTTTGCAGATGATGTGGTCCTGATGGCTTCATCTGACCGGGATCTTCAGCTCTCGCTGGATCGGTTCGCAGCCGAGTGTGAAGCGACCGGAATGAGAATCAGCACCTCCAAGTCCGAGTCCATGGTTCTCGCCCGGAAAAGGGTGGAGTGCCATCTCCGGGTTGGGGAGGAGACCCTGGCCCAAGTGGAGGAGTTCAAGTACCTAGGAGTCTTGTTCACGAGTGAGGGAAGAGTGGATCGTGAGATCGACAGGCGGATCGGTGCGGCGTCTTCAGTAATGCAGACGTTGTACCGATCCGTTGTGGTGAAGAAGGAGCTGAGCCGGAAGGCAAAGCTCTCAATTTACCGGTCGATCTACGTTCCCATCCTCACCTATGGTCATGAGCTTTGGGTCATGACCGAAAGGATAAGATCACGGGTACAAGCGGCCGAAATGAGTTTCCTCCGCCGGGTGGCGGGGCTCTCCCTTAGAGATAGGGTGAGAAGCTCTGCCATCCGGGAGGAGCTCAACGTAAAGCCGCTGCTCCTCCACATCGAGAGGAGCCAGATGAAGTGGTTCGGGCATCTGGTCAGGATGCCACCCGAACGCCTCCCTAGGGATGTGTTTAGGGCACGTCCAGCTGGTAGGAGGCCACGGGGAAGACCCAGGACACGTTGGGAAGACTATGTCTCCCGGCTGGCCTGGGAACGCCTCGGGATCCCCCGGGAAGAGCTAGACGAAGTGGCTGGAGATAGGGAAGTCCGGGCTTCCCTGCTTAGGCTGTTGCCCCCGCGACCCGACCTCGGATAAGCGGAAGATGATGGATGATTATCTCAGGATTCTAAGTACATTACTGTCAAATTTAGTAAAAAATTACTTTCTGTTCTTTCAAAGCTTATCAAATTTTTTTTTTCCAGTAAAACTCTCAAAGATACATTTCTTCAGGCATTATTAGAAATTTTTCATTTCTACTTTTGGAGTTATGTTTCACAAACTGTCCTTTTGAGTGTGACCAATATGAGGCCAGTAAAACCTAATTTTTGTATTTGTGATTCTTTCCAAAAACCTGATTCTGGTAAAACTCACATAAATTTAATATTACAGGCTTTTTTGGACAAATTTCATGTTTGGTTTTGGAGTTATGATAATAAACCTTTCATATTTAGTATGACAGTTACACTGTTATATTGACTTAAAAAACTAACTTGTGTCTTTCCAAACCTTACAAAAGATCATTTTTCTGGTACAACTAACGAAAATACACATCTCTAGACATTATCAGCCATTTTTCATGTGTTGTTTAGACGTTATGTGTGAATACATTTTTATTGCTTTTTTCACATTATCTCAGGATTCTAAGACTATTATAGTCATATTGAGTAAAAAACTACTTTTTGCATTTACAAGATTTAAAAAAGCATATGTTTCGAGTAAAACTCGCAAAGATGCATTATTTCAGGCATTATTAGCCATTTTTCATGAGTGGTGTAGGAGTTATGTTTAAATAACTGTCATATTGAGTGTTACAGTATACAGTCATATTGAGTAAAACCTCATTTTTGTATTTGTGATTCTTTCCAAAATACCTGATTCTGGTAAAACTCACATAAATTAAATATTACAGGCTTTTTCAGACAAATTTCATGTTTGGTTTTGGAATTATGATTATAAACCTTTCATATTTAGTACAACAGTTACACTGTTATATTGAATAAAAAAACTAACTTGTGTCTTTGCAAACCTTACAAAATATAATTTTTGTAGTACAACTAACAAAAATACACATCTCTAGACATAATTAGCCATTTTTCCTGTGTTGTTTAGAAGTTATGTGTGAATACATTTTTATTGCTTTTTTCGCATTATCTCAGGGTTCTAAAAACATTATAGTCATATTGAGTAAAAAACTTCTTTTTGCATTTACAAGATTTAAAAAAGCATATTTTTCGAGTAAAACTCGCAAAGATGCATTATTTCATGCATTATTAGCCATTGTTCATGTGTGGTATAGGAGTTTTGTTTAAATAACTGTCATATTGAGTGGTACAGTATACAGTCATATTGAGTAAAACCTCATTTTTGTATTTGCAAACCATAGAAAAACAACTTTATCTTGTAAAACTCACATGTATTCAATATCACAGGCATTTTTAGACATTTTGCACGTTTGGATTATGAATTATATTGGAATACATTTGTATTGCTTTTTTCGCATTATCTCAGGATTCTAAGTACATTACTGTCAAATTTAGTAAAAAATTACTTTCTGTTTTTGCAAACCTTACCAAATGTTTTTTTTTTTCCAGTAAAACTCTCAATGATATATTTCATCAGGCATTATTAGACATTTTGCATTTCTACTTTTGGAGTTATGTTTCACAAACTGTCCTTTTGAGTGTGACCAATATGAGGCCAGTAAAACATATTTTTTGTATTTGTGATTCTTTCCAAAATACCTGATTCTGGTAAAACTCACATAATTTCAATATTACAGGCTTTTTTAGACAAATTTCATGTTTGGTTTTGGAGTTATGACGATAAACCATTCATATTTAGTATGACAGTTACACGGTTAGATTGAATAAAAAAACTAACTTGTGTCTTTGCAAACCTTACAAAAGATCATTTTTACAGTAAACTAACAAAAATACACATCTCTAGACATTATTAGCCATTTTTCATGTGTTGTTTGGAAGTTATGTGTGAATACATTTTTATTGCTTTTTTCGCATTATCTCAGGATTCTAAGACTATTATAGTAATATTGAGTAAAAAACTACTTTTTGCATTTGCAAGATTTGAAAAAGCATTTATTTCGAGTAAAACTCCCAAAGATGCATTATTTCAGGCATTATTAGCCATTTTTCATGTGTGGTGTAGGAGTTATGTTTAAATAACTGTCATATTGAGTGTTACAGTATACAGTTATATTGAGTAAAACCTCATTTTTGTATATGCAAACCATAGAAAAACAACTTTATCTTGTAAAACTCACATGTATTCAATATCACAGAAATTGTTAGACATTTTGCACATTTGGATTAGGAATTATGTTGGAATACATTTTTATTGCTTTTTTCGCATTATCTCAGGATTCTAAGTACATTACTGTCAAATTTGGTAAAAAAATACTTTCTGTTTTTGCAAACCTTACCAAATGTTTTTTTTTCAGTAAAACTCTCAATGATACATTTCTTCAGGCATTATTAGACATTTTGCATTTCTACTTTTGGAGTTATGTTTCACAAACTGTCCTTTTGAGTGTGACCAATATGAGACCAGTAAAACCTAATTTTTGTACTTGTGATTCTTTCCAAAATACCTGATTCTGGTAAAACTCACATAGATTCAATATTACAGGCTTTTTTAGACAAATTTCATGTTTGATTTTGGAGTTATGATAATAAACCTTTCATATTTAGTATGACAGTTACACTGTTATATTGAATAAAAAAACGAACTTGTGTCTTTGCAAACCTTACAAAAGATGATTTTTCTAGTAAAACTAACAAAAATACACATCTCTAGACATTATTAGCCATTTTTCATGTGTTGTTTAGAAGTTATGTGTGAATACATTTTTATTGCTTTTTTGCATTATCTCAGGATTCTAAGACTATTATAGTCATATGGGTAAAAAACTACTTTTTGCATTTACAAAATTTAAAAAAGCATATGTTTCGAGTAAAACTCCCAAAGATGCATTATTTCAGGCATTATTAGCAATTTTTCATGTGTGGTGTAGGAGTTATTTTTAAATAACTGTCATAATGAGTGTTACAGTATACAGTCATATTGAGTAAAACCTCATTTTTGTATTTCCAAACCATAGAAAAACAACTGTATCTTGTAAAACTCACATGTATTCAATATCACAGGCATTTTTAGACATTTTGCACGTTTGGATTAGGAATTATGTTGGAATACATTTTTATTGCTTTTTTCGCATTATCTCAGGATTCTAAATAGATTACTGTCAAATTTAGTAAAAAAATACTTTTTATTTTTGCATACCTTACCAAATGTTTTTTTACCAGTAAAACTCTCAAAGATACATTTCTTCAGGCATTATCAGACATTTTGCTTTTCTACTTTCGGAGTTATGGTTCAAAAACTGTCCTTTTGAGTGTGACCAATATGAGGCCAGTAAAACCTAATTTTTGTACTTGTGATTCTTTCCAAAATACCTGATTCTGGTAAAACTCACATAGATTCAATATTACAGGCTTTTTTAGACAAATTTCATGTTTGGTTTTGGATTTCTGATGATAAACCTTTCATATTTAGTATGACAGTTACACTGTTATATTGAATAAAAAAACTAACTTGTGTCTTTGCAAACCTTACAAAAGATAATTTTTCTAGTAAAACTAACAAAAATACACATCTCTAGACATTATTAGCCATTTTTCATATGTTGTTTAGAAGTTATGTGTGAATACATTTTTATTGCTTTTTTCGCATTATCTCAGGATTCTAAAAACATTATAGTCATATTGAGTAAAAAACTACTTTTTGCATTTGCAAGATTTAAAAAAAGCATACATTTCGAGTAAAACTCCTAAAGATGCATTATTTCAGGCATTAATAGCCATTTTTCATGTGGGGTGTAGGAGTTATGTTTAAATAACTGTCATATTGAGTGTTACAGTATACAGTCATATTGAGTAAAACCTCATTTTTGTATTTGCAAACCATAGAAAAACAACTGTATCTTGTATAAATCACATGTATTCAATATCACAGGCATTTTTAGACATTTTGCACGTTTGGATTATGAATTATGTTGGAATACATTTTTTTTTTGCTTTTTTCGCATTATCTCAGGATTCTAAGTACATTACCGTCAAATTTAGTAAAAAATTACTTTTTGTTTTTGCATACCTTACCAAATGTATTTTTTCGAGTAAATCTCTCAAAGATACATTTCTTCAGGCATTATTAGACATTCTGCATTTCTACTTTTGGAGTTATGTTTTACAAACTGTCCTTTTGAGTGTGACCAATATGAGGCCAGTAAAACCTAATTTTTGTATTTGTGATTCTTTCCAAAATACCTGATTCTGGTGTAACTCGCATAAATTCAATATTACTGGCTTTTTGAGACAAATTTCATGTTTGGTTTTGGAGTTATGATGATAAACCTTTCATATTTAGTATGACAGTTACACTGTTATATTGAATAAAAAAACTAACTTGTGTCTTTGTAAACCTTACAAAAGATAATTTTTCTAGTACAACTAACAAAAATACACATCTGTAGACATTATTAGCCATTTTTCATGTGTTGTTTAGAAGTTATGTGTGAATACATTTTATTGCTTTTTTCGCATTACCTCAGGATTCTAAAAACATTATAGTCATATTGAGTAAAAAACTACTTTTTGCATTTGCAAGATTTAAAAAAGCATATGTTTCGAGTAAAACTCGCAAAGATGCATTATTTCAGGCATTAATAGCCATTTTTCATGTGTGGTGTAGGAGTTATGTTTAAATAACTGTCATATTGAGTGTTACAGTATACAGTCATATTGAGTAAAACCTCATTTTTGTATTTGCAAACCATAGAAAAACAACTGTATCTGGTAAAACTCACATGTATTCAATATCACAGGCATTTTTAGACATTTTGCACGTTTGGATTAGGAATTATGTTGGAATACATTTTTAGTGCTTTTTTTGAATTATCTGAGGATTGAGGTACATTACTGTCAAATTTAGTAAAACATTACTTTCTGTTTTTGCAAACCTTACCAAATGTATTTTTTTTTCAGTTAAACTCTCAAAGATACATTTCTTCAGGCATTATTAGACATTCTGCATTTCTACTTTTGGAGTTATGTTTTACAAACTGTCCTTTTGAGTGTGACCAATATGAGGCCAGTAAAACCTAATTTTTGTATTTGTGATTATTTCCAAAATACCTGATTCTGGTAAAACTCACATAAATTCAATATTACAGGCTTTTTAAGACAAATTTCATGTTTGGTTTTGGAGTTATGATGATAAACCTTTCCTATTTAGTATGACAGTTACACTATTATATTGAATAAAAAAACTACTTTGTGTCTTTGCAAACCTTACAAAAGATCATTTTTCTAGTACAACTAACAAAAATACACATCTCTAGACATTATTAGCCATTTTTCATGTGTTGTTTAGAAGTTATGTGTGAATACAATTTTTATTGCTTTTTTCGCATTATCTCAGGATTCTAAAAACATTATAGTCATATTGAGTAAAAAACTACTTTTTGCATTTGCAAGATTTAAAAAAGCATATGTTTCGAGTAAAACTCGCAAAGATGCATTATTTCAGGCATTATTTTCCATTTTTCATGTGGGGTGTAGGAGTTATGTTTAAATAACTGTCATATCGAGTGTTACAGGATACAGTCATATTGAGTAAAACCTCATTTTTGTATTTGCAAACCATAGAAAAACAACTGTATCTTGTATAACTCACATGTATTCAATATCACAGGCATTTTTAGACATTTTGCACGTTTGGATTAGGAATTATGTTGGAATACATTTTTAGTGCTTTTTTCGCATTATCTGAGGATTGAGGTACATTACTGTCAAATTTAGTAAAAAATTACTTTCTGTTTTTGCAAACCTTACCAAATGTATTTTTTTTCAGTTAAACTCTCAAAGATACATTTCTTCAGGCATTATTAGACATTCTGCATTTCTACTTTTGGAGTTATGTTTCAAAAACTGTCATTTTGAGTGTGACCAATATGACTCCAGTAAAACCTAATTTTTGTATTTTGTGATTCCTTCCAAAATACCTGATTCTTGTAAAACTCACATAAATTCAATATTACAGTGTTTTTTTAGAGAAATTTCATGTTTGGTTTAGGAATTATGATGATAAACCTTTCATATTTAGTATGACAGTTACACTCTTATATTGAATAAAACAACTAACTTGTGTCTTTGCAAACCTTACAAAAGATCATTTTTCTAGTACAACTAACAAAAATACACATCTCTAGACATTATTAGCCATTTTCCATGTGTTGTTTAGAAGTTATGTGTGAATACATTTTTATTGCTTTTTTCGCATTATCTCAGGATTCTAAGACTGTTATAGTCATATTGAGTAAAAAACTACTTTTTGCATTTATAAGATTTAAAAAAGCATACATTTCGAGTAAAACTCCTAAAGATGCATTATTTCAGGCATTAATAGCCATTTTTCATGTGTGATGTAGGAGTTATGTTTAAATAACTGTCATATTGAGTGTTACAGTATGACAGTTACACTCTTATATTGAATAAAACAACTAACTTGTGTCTTTGCAAACCTTACAAAAGATCATTTTTCTAGTGCAACTAACAAAAATACACATCTCTAGACATTATTTGCCATATTCCATGTGTTGTTTAGAAGTTATGTGTGAATACATTTTTATTGCTTTTTTCGCATTATCTCAGGATTCTAAGACTATTATAGTCATATTGAGTAAAAAACTACTTTTTGCATTTACAAGATTTAAAAAAGCATACATTTCGAGTAAAACTCCTAAAGATCCATTATTTCAGGCATTAATAGCCATTTTTCATGTGTGATGTAGGAGTTATGTTTAAATAACTGTCATATTGAGTGTTACAGTATACATATTGAGTGTTACAGTATAATATTGAGTAAAACCTCATTTTTGTATTTGCAAACCATAGAAAAACAACTGTATCTTGTAAAACTCACATGTATTCAATTTTTAATGCTTTTTTCGCATTATCTCAGGATTCTAAGTACATTACTGTCAAATTTAGTAAAAAAAATACTTTTTGTTTTTGCATACCTTACCAAATGTATTTTTTCCAGTAAAACTCTCAAAGATACATTTCTTCAGGCCTTATTAGACATTCTGCATTTCTACTTTTGGAGTTATGTTTTACAAACTGTCCTTTTGAGTGTGACCAATATGAGGCCAGTAAAACCTAATTTTTGTATTTGTGATTCTTTCCAAAATACCTGAATCTGGTAAAACTCACATAAATTCAATATTACAGGCTTTTTAAGACAAATTTCCTGTTTGGTTTTGGAGTTATGATGATAAACCTTTCATATTTAGTATGACAGTTACACTCTTATATTGAATAAAAAAACTAACTTGTGTCTTTGCAAACCTTACAAAAGATCATTTTTGTAGTACAACTAACAAAAATACACATCTCTAGACATTATTAGCCATTTTTCATGTGTTGTTTAGAAGTTATGTGTGAATACATTTTTATTGCTTTTTTTTGCATTATCTCAGGATTCTAAAAACATTATAGTCATATTGAGTAAAAAACTACTTTTTGCATTTGCAAGATTTAAAAAAGCATATGTTTCGAGTAAAACTCGCAAAGATGCACTATTTCAGGCATTCTTAGCCATTTTTCATGTGGGGTGTAGGAGTTATGTTTAAATAACTGTCATATTGAGTGTTACAGTATACAGTCATATTGAGTAAAACCTCATTTTTGTATTTGCAAACCATAGAAAAACAACTGTATCTTGTAATACTCACATGTATTCAATATCACAGGAATTTTTAGACATTTTGCACGTTTGGATTAGGAATTATGTTGGAATACATTTTTAGTGCTTTTTTCGCATTATCTCAGGATTCTAAGTACATTACTGTCAAATTTAGTAAAAAAATAATTTTTGTTTTTGCATACCTTACCAAATGTATTTTTTCCAGTAAAACTCTCAAAGATACATTTCTTCAGGCATTATTAGACATTCCGCATTTCTACTTTTGGAGTTATGTTTTACAAACTGTCCTTTTGAGTGTGACCAATATGAGGCCAGTAAAACCTAATTTTTTTATTTGTGATTCTTTCCAAAATACCTGATTCTGCTAAAACTCACATAAATTCAATATCACAGGCTTTTTTAGACAAATTTCATGTTTTGTTTTGGAGTTATGATGATAAACCTTTCCTATTTAGTGTCACAGTTACACTGTTATATTGAATAAAAAAACTAACTTGTGTCTTTGCAAACCTTACAAAAGATCATTTTTCTAGTACAACTAACAAAAATACCCATCTCTAGACATTATTAGCCATTTTCCATGTGTTGTTTAGAAGTTATGTGTGAATAAATTTTTATTGCTTTTTTCGCATTATCTCAGGATTCTAAGACTATTATAGTCATCCATCCATCCATCCATCCATTTTCTACCGCTTATTCCCTTTCGGGGTCGCGGGGGGCGCTGGCGCCTATCTCAGCTACAATCGGGCGGAAGGCGGGGTACACCCTGGACAAGTCGCCACCTCATCGCAGGGCCAACACAAATAGACAGACAACACTCACACTCACATTCACACACTAGGGCCAATTTAGTGTTGCCAATCAACCTATCCCCAGGTGCATGTCTTTGGAAGTGGGAGGAAGCCGGAGTACCCGGAGGGAACCCACGCATTCACGGGGAGAACATGCAAACTCCACACAGAAAGATCCCGAGCCTGGATTTGAACCCAGGACTGCAGGACCTTCGTATTGTGAGGCAGACGCACTAACCCCTCTGCCACCGTGAAGCCCAATTATTATAGTCATATTGAGTAAAAAACTACTTTTTGCATTTGCAAGATTTAATAAAGCATATGTTTCGAGTAAAACTCCCAAAGATGCATTATTTCAGGCATTATTAGCCATTTTTCATGTGTGGTGTAGGAGTTATGTTTAAATAACTGTCATATTGAGTGTTACAGTATACAGTTATATTGAGTAAAACCTCCTTTTTGTATTTGCAAACCATACAAAAACAACTGTATCTAGTAAAACTCACATGTATTCAATATCACAGGCATTTTTAGACACTTTGCACGTTTGGATTAGGAATTATGTTGGAATACATTTTTAGTGCTTTTTTCGCATTATCTCAGGATTCTAAGTACATTACTGTCAAATTTAGTAAAAAATAACTTTTTGTTTTTGCATACCTTACTAATTGTTTTTTTTTCCAGTAAAACCCTCAAAGATACATTTCTTCAGGAATTATTGGACATTTTGCATTTCTACTTTTGGAGTTATGTTTCAAAAACTGTCCTTTTGAGTGTGACCAATATGAGGCCAGTAAAACCTAATTTTTGTATTTGTGATTCCTTCCAAAATACCTGATTCTGCTAAAACTCACATAAATTCAATATTACAGGCTTTTTTGGACAAAGTTCATGTTTGATTTTGGAGTTATCAGGATAAACCTTTGATATTTAGTATGACAGTTACACTGTTATATTGAATAAAAAAAAACTAACTTGTGTCTTTGCAAACCTTACAAAAGATCATTTTTGTAGTACAACTAACAAAAATACACATCTCTAGACATTATTAGCCAGTTTTCATGTGTTGTTTGGAAGTTATGTGTGAATACATTTTTATTGCTTTTTTCGCATTATCTCAGGATTCTAAAAACATTATAGTCATATTGAGTAAAAAACTACTTTTTGCATTTGCAAGGTTTAAAAAAGCATATGTTTCGAGTAAAACTCTTAAAGATGCATTATTTCAGGCATTATTAGCCATTTTTCATGTGTGGTGTAGGAGTTATGTTTAAATAACTGTCATATTGAGTGTTACAGTATACAGTTATATTGAGTAAAACCTCCTTTTTGTATTTGCAAACCATACAAAAACAATTGTATCTAGTAAGACTCACATGTATTCAATATCACAGGCATTTTCAGACACTTTGCACGTTTGGATTAGGAATTATGTTGGAATACATTTTTATTGCTTTTTTCGCATTATCTCAGGATTCTAAGTACATTACTGTCAAATTTAGTAAAAAATGACTTTTTGTTTTTGCATACTTTACCAAATGTTTATTTTCCAGTAAAACTCTCAAAGATACATTTCTTCAGGCATTATTGGACATTTTGCATTTCTAGTTTTGGAGTTATGTTTCAAAAACTGTCATTTCGAGTGTGACCAATATGAGGCCAGTAAAACCTAATTTTTTTATTTGTGATTCTTTCCAAAATACCTGATTCTGCTAAAACTCACATAAATTCAATATTACAGGCTTTTTTAGACACATTTCATGTTTTGTTTTGGAGTTATGATGATAAACCTTTCCTATTTAGTGTGACAGTTACACTGTTATATTGAATAAAAAAACTAACTTGTGTCTTTGCAAACCTTACAAAAGATCATTTTTCTAGTACAACCAACAAAAATACCCATCTCTAGACATTATTAGCCATTTTCCATGTGTTGTTTAGAAGTTATGTGTGAATACATTTTTATTGCTTTTTTCGCATTATCTCAGGATTCTAAGACTATTATAGTCATATTGAGTAAAAAACTGCTTTTTGCATTTGCAAGATTTAATAAAGCATATGTTTCGAGTAAAACTCTTAAAGATGCATTATTTCAGGCATTATTAGCCATTTTTCATGTGTGGTGTAGGAGATATGTTTAAATAACTGTCATATTGAGTGTTACAGTATATAGTTATATTGAGTAAAACCTCCTTTTTGTATTTGCAAACCATACAAAAACAATTGTATCTAGTAAAACTCACATGTATTCAATATCACAGGCATTTTTAGACACTTTGCACGTTTGGATTAGGGATCATGTTGGAATACATTTTTAGTGCTTTTTTCGCATTATCTCAGGATTCTAAGTACATTACTGTCAAATTTAGTAAAAAATAACTTTTTGTTTTTGCATACCTTACTAAATGTTTTTTTTCCAGTAAAACCCTCAAAGAAACATTTCTTCAGGAATTATTGGACATTTTGCATTTCTACTTTTGGAGTTATATTTCAAAAACTGTCCTTTTGAGTGTGACCAATATGAGGCCAGTAAAACCTAATTTTTGTATTTGTGATTCCTTCCAAAATACCTGATTCTGCTAAAACTCACATAAATTCAATATTACAGGCTTTTTTGGACAAAGTTCATGTTTGATTTTGGAGTTATGATGATAAACCTTTGATATTTAGTATGACAGTTACACTGTTATATTGAATAAAAAAAACTAACTTGTGTCTTTGCAAACCTTACAAAAGATCATTTTTCTAGTACAACTAACAAAAATACCCATCTCTAGACATTATTAGCCATTTTTCATGTGCTGTTTGGAAGTTATGTGTGAATACATTTTTATTGCTTTTTTCGCATTATCTCAGGATTCTAAAAACATTATAGTCATATTGAGTAAAAAACTACTTTTTGCATTTGCAAGGTTTAAAAAAGCATATGTTTCGAGTAAAACTCTTAAAGATGCATCACTTCAGGCATTATTAGCCATTTTTCATGTGTGGTGTAGGAGTTATGTTTAAATAACTGTCATATTGAGTGTTACAGTATACAGTTATATTGAGTAAAACCTCCTTTTTGTATTTGCAAACCATACAAAAACAATTGTATCTAGTAAAACTCACATGTATTCAATATCACAGGCATTTTTAGACACTTTGCACGTTTGGATTAGGAATTATGTTGGAATACATTTTTATTGCTTTTTTCGCATTCTCTCAGGATTCTAAGTACATTACTGTCAAATTTAGTAAAAAATGACTTTTTGTTTTTGCATACCTTAACAAATGTTTATTTTCCAGTTAAACTCTCAAAGATACATTTATTCAGGCATTATTGGACATTTTGCATTTCTAGTTTTGGAGTTATGTTTCAAAAACTGTCATTTCGAGTGTGACCAATATGAGGCCAGTAAAACCTAATTTTTTTATTTGTGATTCTTTCCAAAATACCTGATTCTGCTAAAACTCACATAAATTCAATATTACAGGCTTTTTTAGACAAATTTCATGTTTTGTTTTGGAGTTATGATGATAAACCTTTCCTATTTAGTGTGACAGTTACACTGTTATATTGAATAAAAAAACTAACTTGTGTCTTTGCAAACCTTACAAAAGATCATTTTTCTAGTACAACTAACAAAAATACCCATCTCTAGACATTATTAGCCATTTTTCATGTGTTGTTTAGAAGTTATGTGTGAATACATTTTTATTGCTTTTTTCGCATTATCTCAGGATTCTAAGACTATATTGAGTAAAAAACTACTTTTTGCATTTGCAAGATTTAATAAAGCATATGTTTCGAGTAAAACTCCCAAAGATGCATTATTTCAGGCATTATTAGCCATTTTTCATGTGTGGTGTAGGAGTTATGTGTAAACAACTGTCATATTGATTGTTACAGTATACAGTCATAATGAGTAAAACCTCCTTTTTGTATTTGCGAACCATACAAAAACAATTGTATCTAGTAAAACTCACATGTATTCAATATCACAGGCATTTTTAGACACTTTGCACGTTTGGATTAGGAATTATGTTGGAATACATTTTTAGTGCTTTTTTCGCATTATCTCAGGATTCTAAGTACATTACTGTCAAATTTAGTAAAAATAACTTTTTGTTTTTGCATACCTTACTAAATGTTTTTTTTCCAGTAAAACCCTCAAAGATACATTTCTTCAGGAATTATTGGACATTTTGCATTTCTACTTTTGGAGTTATGTTTCAAAAACTGTCCTTTTGAGTGTGACCAATATGAGGCAAGTAAAACCTAATTTTTGTATTTGTGATTCCTTCCAAAATACCTGATTCTGCTGAAACTCACATAAATTCAATATTACAGGCTTTTTTGGACAAAGTTCATGTTTGATTTTGGAGTTATGATGATAAACCTTTCATATTTAGTATGACAGTTACACTGTTATATCGAATAAAAAAACTAACTTGTGTCTTTGCAAACCTTACAAAAGATCATTTTTCTAGTACAACTAACAAAAATACACATCTCTAGACATTATTAGCCATTTTTCATGTGTTGTTTGGAAGTTATGTGTGAATACATTTTTATTGCTTTTTTCGCATTATCTCAGGATTCTAAAAACATTATAGTCATATTGAGTAAAAAACTACTTTTTGCATTTGCAAGGTTTAAAAAAGCATATGTTTCGAGTAAAACTCTTAAAGATGCATTATTTCAGGCATTATTAGCCATTTTTCATGTGTGGTGTAGGAGTTATGTTTAAATAACTGTCATATTGAGTGTTACAGTATACAGTTATATTGAGTAAAACCTCCTTTTTGTATTTGCAAACCATACAAAAACAAATGTATCTAGTAAAACTCACATGTATTCAATATCACAGGCATTTTTAGACACTTTGCACGTTTGGATTAGGAATTATGTTGGAATACATTTTTATTGCTTTTTTCGCATTATCTCAGGATTCTAAGTACATTACTGTCAAATTTAGTAAAAAATTACTTTTTGTTTTTGCATACCTTACCAAATGTTTATTTTCCAGTAAAACTCTCAAAGATACATTTCTTCAAACATTATTGGACATTTTGCATTTCTAGTTTTGGAGTTATGTTTCAAAAACTGTCATTTCAAGTGTGACCAATATGAGGCCAGTAAAACCTAATTTTTATATTTGTGATTCTTTCCAAAATACCTGATTCTGCTAAAACTCACATAAATTCAATATTACAGGCTTTTTTAGACAAATTTCATGTTTTGTTTTGGAGTTATGATGATAAACCTTTCCTATTTAGTGTGACAGTTACACTGTTATATTGAATAAAAGAACTAACTTGTGTCTTTGCAAACCTTACAAAAGATCATTTTTCTAGTACAACTAACAAAAATACCCATCTCTAGACATTATTAGCCATTTTTCATGTGTTGTTTAGAAGTTATGTGTGAATACATTTTTATTGCTTTTTTCGCATTATCTCAGGATTCTAAGACTATTAAAGTCATATTGAGTAAAAAACTACTTTTTGCATTTGCAAGATTTAATAAAGCATATGTTTCGAGTAAAACTCCCAAAGATGCATTATTTCAGGCATTATTAGCCATTTTTCATGTGTGGTGTAGGAGTTATGTTTAAATAACTGTCATTTTGAGTGTTAAAGTATACAGTCATATTGAGTAGAACCTCATTTTTGTGTTTGCAAACCATACAAAAACAATTTTATCTAGTAAAACTCACATGTATTCAATATCACAGGCATTTTTAGACACTTTGCACGTTTGGATTAGGAATTATGTTGGAATACAGTTTTAGTGCTTTTTTTGCATTATCTCAGGATTCTAAGTACATTACTGTCAAATTTAGTAAAAAATAACTTTTTTTTTTTGCATACCTTACTAAATGTTTTTTTTTCCAGTAAAACCCTCAAAGATACATTTCTTCAGGAATTATTGGACATTTTGCATTTCTACTTTTGGAGTTATGTTTCAAAAACTGTCCTTTTGAGTGTGACCAATATGAGGCCAGTAAAACCTCATTTTTGTATTTGTGATTCCTTCCAAAATACCTGATTCTGCTAAAACTCACATAAATTCAATATTACAGGCTTTTTTGGACAAAGTTCATGTTTGATTTTGGAGTTATGATGATAAACCTTTCATATTTAGTATGACAGTTACACTGTTATATTGAATAAAAAAAACTAACTTGTGTCTTTGCAAACCTTACAAAAGATCATTTTTCTAGTACAACTAACAAAAATACACATCTCTAGACATTATTAGCCATTTTTCATGTGTTGTTTGGAAGTTATGTGTGAATACATTTTTATTGCTTTTTTCGCATTATCTAAGGATTCTAAAAACATTATAGTCATATTGAGTAAAAAACTACTTTTTGCATTTGCAAGATTTAATAAAGCATATGTTTCGAGTAAAACTCCCAAAGATGCATTATTTCAGGCATTATTAGCCATTTTTCATGTGTGGTGTAGGAGTTATGTTTAAATAACTGTCATATTGAGTGTTACAGTATACAGTCATATTGAGTAAAACCTCATTTTTGTATTTGCAAACCATACAAAAACAATTGTATCTGGTAAAACTCACATGTATTCAATATCACAGGTATTTTTAGACACTTTGCACGTTTGGATTAGGAATTATGTTGGAATAAATTCTTATTGCTTTTTTCGCATTATCTCAGGATTCTAAGTACATTACTGTCAAATTTAGTAAAAAAAAGTCATTTTTGTTTTTGCATACTTTACCAAATGTTTATTTTCCAGTTTAACTCTCAAAGATACATTTCTTCAGGCATTATTGGACATTTTGCATTTCTACTTTTGGAGTTATGTTTCAAAAACTGTCCTTTTGAGTGTGACCAATATGAGGCCAGTAAAACCTAATTTTTGTATTTGTGATTCCTTCCAAAATACCTGATTCTGCTAAAACTCACATAAATTCAATATTACAGGCTTTTTTAGACAAAGTTCATGTTTGATTTTGGAGTTATGATGATAAACCTTTCATATTTAGTATGACAGTTACACTGTTATATTGAATAAAAAAAATAACTTGTGTCTTTGCAAACCTTACAAAAGATCATTTTTCTAGTACAACTAAAAAAAATACCCATCTCTAGACATTATTAGCCATTTTTCATGTGTTGTTTAGAAGTTATGTGTGAATACATTTTTATTGCTTTTTTCGCATTATCTCAGGATTCTAAGACTATTATAGTCATATTGAGTAAAAAACTACTTTTTGCATTTGCAAGATTTAATAAAGCATATGTTTCGAGTAAAACTCCCAAAGATGCATTATTTCAGGCATTATTAGCCATTTTTCATGTGTGGTGTAGGAGTTATGTTTAAACAACTGTCATATTGATTGTTACAGTATACAGTCATAATGAGTAAAACCTCATTTTTGTATTTGCAAACCATACAAAAACAATTGTATCTAGTAAAACTCACATGTATTCAATATCACAGGCATTTTTAGACACTTTGCACGTTTGGATTAGGAATTATGTTGGAATACATTTTTATTGCTTTTTTCGCAATCTCTCAGGATTCTAAGTACATTACTGTCAAATTTAGTAAAAAATGACTTTTTGTTTTTGCATACCTTACCAAATGTTTATTTTCCAGTAAAACTCTCAAAGATACATTTCTTCAGGCATTATTGGACATTTTGCATTTCTAGTTTTGGAGTTATGTTTCAACAACTTTCATTTCGAGTGTGACCAATATGAGGCCAGTAAAACCTCATTTTTTTATTTGTGATTCTTTCCAAAATACCTGATTCTGCTAAAACTCACATGAATTCAATATTACAGGCTTTTTTAGACAAATTTCATGTTTTGTTTTGGAGTTATGATGATAAACCTTTCCTATTTAGTGTGACAGTTACACTGTTATATTGAATAAAAAAACTAACTTGTGTCTTTGCAAACCTTACAAAAGATCATTTTTCTAGTACAACTAACAAAAATACACATCTCTAGACATTATTAGCCATTTTTCATGTGTTGTTTAGAAGTTATGTGTGAATACATTTTTATTGCTTTTTTCGCATTATCTCAGGATTCTAAGACTATATTGAGTAAAAAACTACTTTTTGCATTTGCAAGATGTAATAAAGCATATGTTTCGAGTAAAACTCCCAAAGATGCATTATTTCAGGCATTATTAGCCATTTTTCATGTGTGGTGTAGGAGTTATGTTTAAACAACTGTCATATTGATTGTTACAGTATACAGTCATAATGAGTAAAACCTCCTTTTTGTATTTGCAAATCATACAAAAACAATTGTATCTAGTAAAACTCACATGTATTCAATATCACAGGCATTTTTAGACACTTTGCACGTTTGGATTAGGAATTATGTTGGAATACATTTTTAGTGCTTTTTTCGCATTATCTCAGGATTCTAAGTACATTACTGTCAAATTTAGTAAAAAATAACTTTTTGTTTTTGCATACCTTACTAAATGTTTTTTTTCCAGTAAAACCCTCAAAGATACATTTCTTCAGGAATTATTGGACATTTTGCATTTCTACTTTTGGAGTTATGTTTCAAAAACTGTCCTTTTGAGTGTGACCAATATGAGGCAAGTAAAACCTAATTTTTGTATTTGTGATTCCTTCCAAAATACCTGATTCTGCTGAAACTCACATAAATTCAATATTACAGGCTTTTTTGGACAAAGTTCATGTTTGATTTTGGAGTTATGATGATAAACCTTTCATATTTAGTATGACAGTTACACTGTTATATTGAATAAAAAAACTAACTTGTGTCTTTGCAAACCTTACAAAAGATCATTTTTCTAGTACAACTAACAAAAATACACATCTCTAGACATTATTAGCCATTTTTCATGTGTTGTTTGGAAGTTATGTGTGAATACATTTTTATTGCTTTTTTCGCATTATCTCAGGATTCTAAAAACATTATAGTCATATTGAGTAAAAAACTACTTTTTGCATTTGCAAGGTTTAAAAAAGCATATGTTTCGAGTAAAACTCTTAAAGATGCATTATTTCAGGCATTATTAGCCATTTTTCATGTGTGGTGTAGGAGTTATGTTTAAATAACTGTCATATTGAGTGTTACAGTATACAGTTATATTGAGTAAAACCTCCTTTTTGTATTTGCAAACCATACAAAAACAAATGTATCTAGTAAAACTCACATGTATTCAATATCACAGGCATTTTTAGACACTTTGCACGTTTGGATTAGGAATTATGTTGGAATACATTTTTATTGCTTTTTTCGCATTATCTCAGGATTCTAAGTACATTACTGTCAAATTTAGTAAAAAATTACTTTTTGTTTTTGCATACCTTACCAAATGTTTATTTTCCAGTAAAACTCTCAAAGATACATTTCTTCAAACATTATTGGACATTTTGCATTTCTAGTTTTGGAGTTATGTTTCAAAAACTGTCATTTCAAGTGTGACCAATATGAGGCCAGTAAAACCTAATTTTTATATTTGTGATTCTTTCCAAAATACCTGATTCTGCTAAAACTCACATAAATTCAATATTACAGGCTTTTTTAGACAAATTTCATGTTTTGTTTTGGAGTTATGATGATAAACCTTTCCTATTTAGTGTGACAGTTACACTGTTATATTGAATAAAAGAACTAACTTGTGTCTTTGCAAACCTTACAAAAGATCATTTTTCTAGTACAACTAACAAAAATACCCATCTCTAGACATTATTAGCCATTTTTCATGTGTTGTTTAGAAGTTATGTGTGAATACATTTTTATTGCTTTTTTCGCATTATCTCAGGATTCTAAGACTATTAAAGTCATATTGAGTAAAAAACTACTTTTTGCATTTGCAAGATTTAATAAAGCATATGTTTCGAGTAAAACTCCCAAAGATGCATTATTTCAGGCATTATTAGCCATTTTTCATGTGTGGTGTAGGAGTTATGTTTAAATAACTGTCATTTTGAGTGTTAAAGTATACAGTCATATTGAGTAGAACCTCATTTTTGTGTTTGCAAACCATACAAAAACAATTTTATCTAGTAAAACTCACATGTATTCAATATCACAGGCATTTTTAGACACTTTGCACGTTTGGATTAGGAATTATGTTGGAATACAGTTTTAGTGCTTTTTTTGCATTATCTCAGGATTCTAAGTACATTACTGTCAAATTTAGTAAAAAATAACTTTTTTTTTTTGCATACCTTACTAAATGTTTTTTTTTCCAGTAAAACCCTCAAAGATACATTTCTTCAGGAATTATTGGACATTTTGCATTTCTACTTTTGGAGTTATGTTTCAAAAACTGTCCTTTTGAGTGTGACCAATATGAGGCCAGTAAAACCTCATTTTTGTATTTGTGATTCCTTCCAAAATACCTGATTCTGCTAAAACTCACATAAATTCAATATTACAGGCTTTTTTGGACAAAGTTCATGTTTGATTTTGGAGTTATGATGATAAACCTTTCATATTTAGTATGACAGTTACACTGTTATATTGAATAAAAAAAACTAACTTGTGTCTTTGCAAACCTTACAAAAGATCATTTTTCTAGTACAACTAACAAAAATACACATCTCTAGACATTATTAGCCATTTTTCATGTGTTGTTTGGAAGTTATGTGTGAATACATTTTTATTGCTTTTTTCGCATTATCTAAGGATTCTAAAAACATTATAGTCATATTGAGTAAAAAACTACTTTTTGCATTTGCAAGATTTAATAAAGCATATGTTTCGAGTAAAACTCCCAAAGATGCATTATTTCAGGCATTATTAGCCATTTTTCATGTGTGGTGTAGGAGTTATGTTTAAATAACTGTCATATTGAGTGTTACAGTATACAGTCATATTGAGTAAAACCTCATTTTTGTATTTGCAAACCATACAAAAACAATTGTATCTGGTAAAACTCACATGTATTCAATATCACAGGTATTTTTAGACACTTTGCACGTTTGGATTAGGAATTATGTTGGAATAAATTCTTATTGCTTTTTTCGCATTATCTCAGGATTCTAAGTACATTACTGTCAAATTTAGTAAAAAAAAGTCATTTTTGTTTTTGCATACTTTACCAAATGTTTATTTTCCAGTTTAACTCTCAAAGATACATTTCTTCAGGCATTATTGGACATTTTGCATTTCTACTTTTGGAGTTATGTTTCAAAAACTGTCCTTTTGAGTGTGACCAATATGAGGCCAGTAAAACCTAATTTTTGTATTTGTGATTCCTTCCAAAATACCTGATTCTGCTAAAACTCACATAAATTCAATATTACAGGCTTTTTTAGACAAAGTTCATGTTTGATTTTGGAGTTATGATGATAAACCTTTCATATTTAGTATGACAGTTACACTGTTATATTGAATAAAAAAAATAACTTGTGTCTTTGCAAACCTTACAAAAGATCATTTTTCTAGTACAACTAAAAAAAATACCCATCTCTAGACATTATTAGCCATTTTTCATGTGTTGTTTAGAAGTTATGTGTGAATACATTTTTATTGCTTTTTTCGCATTATCTCAGGATTCTAAGACTATTATAGTCATATTGAGTAAAAAACTACTTTTTGCATTTGCAAGATTTAATAAAGCATATGTTTCGAGTAAAACTCCCAAAGATGCATTATTTCAGGCATTATTAGCCATTTTTCATGTGTGGTGTAGGAGTTATGTTTAAACAACTGTCATATTGATTGTTACAGTATACAGTCATAATGAGTAAAACCTCATTTTTGTATTTGCAAACCATACAAAAACAATTGTATCTAGTAAAACTCACATGTATTCAATATCACAGGCATTTTTAGACACTTTGCACGTTTGGATTAGGAATTATGTTGGAATACATTTTTATTGCTTTTTTCGCAATCTCTCAGGATTCTAAGTACATTACTGTCAAATTTAGTAAAAAATGACTTTTTGTTTTTGCATACCTTACCAAATGTTTATTTTCCAGTAAAACTCTCAAAGATACATTTCTTCAGGCATTATTGGACATTTTGCATTTCTAGTTTTGGAGTTATGTTTCAACAACTTTCATTTCGAGTGTGACCAATATGAGGCCAGTAAAACCTCATTTTTTTATTTGTGATTCTTTCCAAAATACCTGATTCTGCTAAAACTCACATGAATTCAATATTACAGGCTTTTTTAGACAAATTTCATGTTTTGTTTTGGAGTTATGATGATAAACCTTTCCTATTTAGTGTGACAGTTACACTGTTATATTGAATAAAAAAACTAACTTGTGTCTTTGCAAACCTTACAAAAGATCATTTTTCTAGTACAACTAACAAAAATACACATCTCTAGACATTATTAGCCATTTTTCATGTGTTGTTTAGAAGTTATGTGTGAATACATTTTTATTGCTTTTTTCGCATTATCTCAGGATTCTAAGACTATATTGAGTAAAAAACTACTTTTTGCATTTGCAAGATGTAATAAAGCATATGTTTCGAGTAAAACTCCCAAAGATGCATTATTTCAGGCATTATTAGCCATTTTTCATGTGTGGTGTAGGAGTTATGTTTAAACAACTGTCATATTGATTGTTACAGTATACAGTCATAATGAGTAAAACCTCCTTTTTGTATTTGCAAATCATACAAAAACAATTGTATCTAGTAAAACTCACATGTATTCAATATCACAGGCATTTTTAGACACTTTGCACGTTTGGATTAGGAATTATGTTGGAATACATTTTTAGTGCTTTTTTCGCATTATCTCAGGATTCTAAGTACATTACTGTCAAATTTAGTAAAAAATAACTTTTTGTTTTTGCATACCTTACTAAATGTTTTTTTTCCAGTAAAACCCTCAAAGATACATTTCTTCAGGAATTATTGGACATTTTGCATTTCTACTTTTGGAGTTATGTTTCAAAAACTGTCCTTTTGAGTGTGACCAATATGAGGCAAGTAAAACCTAATTTTTGTATTTGTGATTCCTTCCAAAATACCTGATTCTGCTGAAACTCACATAAATTCAATATTACAGGCTTTTTTGGACAAAGTTCATGTTTGATTTTGGAGTTATGATGATAAACCTTTCATATTTAGTATGACAGTTACACTGTTATATTGAATAAAAAAACTAACTTGTGTCTTTGCAAACCTTACAAAAGATCATTTTTCTAGTACAACTAACAAAAATACACATCTCTAGACATTATTAGCCATTTTTCATGTGTTGTTTGGAAGTTATGTGTGAATACATTTTTATTGCTTTTTTCGCATTATCTCAGGATTCTAAAAACATTATAGTCATATTGAGTAAAAAACTACTTTTTGCATTTGCAAGGTTTAAAAAAGCATATGTTTCGAGTAAAACTCTTAAAGATGCATTATTTCAGGCATTATTAGCCATTTTTCATGTGTGGTGTAGGAGTTATGTTTAAATAACTGTCATATTGAGTGTTACAGTATACAGTTATATTGAGTAAAACCTCCTTTTTGTATTTGCAAACCATACAAAAACAAATGTATCTAGTAAAACTCACATGTATTCAATATCACAGGCATTTTTAGACACTTTGCACGTTTGGATTAGGAATTATGTTGGAATACATTTTTATTGCTTTTTTCGCATTATCTCAGGATTCTAAGTACATTACTGTCAAATTTAGTAAAAAATTACTTTTTGTTTTTGCATACCTTACCAAATGTTTATTTTCCAGTAAAACTCTCAAAGATACATTTCTTCAAACATTATTGGACATTTTGCATTTCTAGTTTTGGAGTTATGTTTCAAAAACTGTCATTTCAAGTGTGACCAATATGAGGCCAGTAAAACCTAATTTTTATATTTGTGATTCTTTCCAAAATACCTGATTCTGCTAAAACTCACATAAATTCAATATTACAGGCTTTTTTAGACAAATTTCATGTTTTGTTTTGGAGTTATGATGATAAACCTTTCCTATTTAGTGTGACAGTTACACTGTTATATTGAATAAAAGAACTAACTTGTGTCTTTGCAAACCTTACAAAAGATCATTTTTCTAGTACAACTAACAAAAATACCCATCTCTAGACATTATTAGCCATTTTTCATGTGTTGTTTAGAAGTTATGTGTGAATACATTTTTATTGCTTTTTTCGCATTATCTCAGGATTCTAAGACTATTAAAGTCATATTGAGTAAAAAACTACTTTTTGCATTTGCAAGATTTAATAAAGCATATGTTTCGAGTAAAACTCCCAAAGATGCATTATTTCAGGCATTATTAGCCATTTTTCATGTGTGGTGTAGGAGTTATGTTTAAATAACTGTCATTTTGAGTGTTAAAGTATACAGTCATATTGAGTAGAACCTCATTTTTGTGTTTGCAAACCATACAAAAACAATTTTATCTAGTAAAACTCACATGTATTCAATATCACAGGCATTTTTAGACACTTTGCACGTTTGGATTAGGAATTATGTTGGAATACAGTTTTAGTGCTTTTTTTGCATTATCTCAGGATTCTAAGTACATTACTGTCAAATTTAGTAAAAAATAACTTTTTTTTTTTGCATACCTTACTAAATGTTTTTTTTTCCAGTAAAACCCTCAAAGATACATTTCTTCAGGAATTATTGGACATTTTGCATTTCTACTTTTGGAGTTATGTTTCAAAAACTGTCCTTTTGAGTGTGACCAATATGAGGCCAGTAAAACCTCATTTTTGTATTTGTGATTCCTTCCAAAATACCTGATTCTGCTAAAACTCACATAAATTCAATATTACAGGCTTTTTTGGACAAAGTTCATGTTTGATTTTGGAGTTATGATGATAAACCTTTCATATTTAGTATGACAGTTACACTGTTATATTGAATAAAAAAAACTAACTTGTGTCTTTGCAAACCTTACAAAAGATCATTTTTCTAGTACAACTAACAAAAATACACATCTCTAGACATTATTAGCCATTTTTCATGTGTTGTTTGGAAGTTATGTGTGAATACATTTTTATTGCTTTTTTCGCATTATCTAAGGATTCTAAAAACATTATAGTCATATTGAGTAAAAAACTACTTTTTGCATTTGCAAGATTTAATAAAGCATATGTTTCGAGTAAAACTCCCAAAGATGCATTATTTCAGGCATTATTAGCCATTTTTCATGTGTGGTGTAGGAGTTATGTTTAAATAACTGTCATATTGAGTGTTACAGTATACAGTCATATTGAGTAAAACCTCATTTTTGTATTTGCAAACCATACAAAAACAATTGTATCTGGTAAAACTCACATGTATTCAATATCACAGGTATTTTTAGACACTTTGCACGTTTGGATTAGGAATTATGTTGGAATAAATTCTTATTGCTTTTTTCGCATTATCTCAGGATTCTAAGTACATTACTGTCAAATTTAGTAAAAAAAAGTCATTTTTGTTTTTGCATACTTTACCAAATGTTTATTTTCCAGTTTAACTCTCAAAGATACATTTCTTCAGGCATTATTGGACATTTTGCATTTCTACTTTTGGAGTTATGTTTCAAAAACTGTCCTTTTGAGTGTGACCAATATGAGGCCAGTAAAACCTAATTTTTGTATTTGTGATTCCTTCCAAAATACCTGATTCTGCTAAAACTCACATAAATTCAATATTACAGGCTTTTTTAGACAAAGTTCATGTTTGATTTTGGAGTTATGATGATAAACCTTTCATATTTAGTATGACAGTTACACTGTTATATTGAATAAAAAAAATAACTTGTGTCTTTGCAAACCTTACAAAAGATCATTTTTCTAGTACAACTAAAAAAAATACCCATCTCTAGACATTATTAGCCATTTTTCATGTGTTGTTTAGAAGTTATGTGTGAATACATTTTTATTGCTTTTTTCGCATTATCTCAGGATTCTAAGACTATTATAGTCATATTGAGTAAAAAACTACTTTTTGCATTTGCAAGATTTAATAAAGCATATGTTTCGAGTAAAACTCCCAAAGATGCATTATTTCAGGCATTATTAGCCATTTTTCATGTGTGGTGTAGGAGTTATGTTTAAACAACTGTCATATTGATTGTTACAGTATACAGTCATAATGAGTAAAACCTCATTTTTGTATTTGCAAACCATACAAAAACAATTGTATCTAGTAAAACTCACATGTATTCAATATCACAGGCATTTTTAGACACTTTGCACGTTTGGATTAGGAATTATGTTGGAATACATTTTTATTGCTTTTTTCGCAATCTCTCAGGATTCTAAGTACATTACTGTCAAATTTCGTAAAAAATGACTTTTTGTTTTTGCATACCTTACCAAATGTTTATTTTCCAGTAAAACTCTCAAAGATACATTTCTTCAGGCATTATTGGACATTTTGCATTTCTAGTTTTGGAGTTATGTTTCAACAACTTTCATTTCGAGTGTGACCAATATGAGGCCAGTAAAACCTAATTTTTTTATTTGTGATTCTTTCCAAAATACCTGATTCTGTTAAAACTCACATAAATTCAATATTACAGGTTTTTTTAGACAAATTTCATGTTTTGTTTTGGAGTTATGATGATAAACCTTTCCTATTTAGTGTGACAGTTACACTGTTATATTGAATAAAAAAACTAACTTGTGTCTTTGCAAACCTTACAAAAGATCATTTTTCTAGTACAACTAACAAAAATACCCATCTCTAGACATTATTAGCCATTTTTCATGTGTTGTTTAGAAGTTATGTGTGAATACATTTTTATTGCTTTTTTCGCATTATCTCAGGATTCTAAGACTATATTCAATCAATCAATCAATGTTTACTTATATAGCCCTAAATCACTAGTGTCTCAAAGGGCTGCACAAACCACCACGACATCCTCGGTAGGCCCACATAAGGGCAAGGAAAACTCACACCCAGTGGGACATCGGTGACAATAATGATCCAGTGGGACGTCGGTGACAATAATGATTATGAGAACCTTAGAGAGGAGGAAAGCAATGGATGTCGAGCGGGTCTAACATGATACTGTGAAAGTTCAATCCACAATGGATCCAACACAGTCGCGAGAGTCCAGTCCAAAGCGGGTCCAACTCAGCAGCGAGAGTCCCGTTCACAGCGGAGCCAGCAGGAAACCATCCCAAGCGGAGGCGGATCAGCAGCGCAGAGATGTCGAGGCGGATCAGCAGCGCAGAGATGTCCCCAGCCGATACACAGGCAAGCAGTATATGGCCACCGGATCGGACCGGACCCCCTCCACAGGGGAGAGTGGGACATAGAAGAAAAAGAAAAGAAACAGCAGATCAACTGGTCTAAAAAGGGAGTCTATTTAAAGGCTACAGTATACAAATGAGTTTTAAGGTGAGACTTAAATGCTTCTACTGAGGTGGCATCTCGAACTGTTACCGGGAGGGCATTCCAGAGTACTGGAGCCCGAACGGAAAACGCTCTATAGCCCGCAGACTTTTTTTGGGCTTTGGGAATCACTAACAAGCCGGAGTCCTTTGAACGCAGATTTCTTGCCGGGACATATGGTACAATACAATCGGCAAGATAGGATGGAGCTAGACCGTGTAGTATTTTATACGTAAGTAGTAAAACCTTAAAGTCACATCTTAAGTGCACAGGAAGCCAGTGCAGGTGAGCCAGTACAGGCGTAATGTGATCAAACTTTCTTGTTCTTGTCAAAAGTCTAGCAGCCGCATTTTGTACCAACTGTAATCTTTTAATGCTAGACATGGGGAGACCCGAAAATAATACGTTACAGTAGTCGAGGCGAGACGTAACAAACGCATGGATAATGATCTCAGCGTCTTTAGTGGACAGAATGGAGCGAATTTTAGCGATATTACGGAGATGAAAGAAGGCCGTTTTAGTAACGCTTTTAATGTGTGCCTCAAAGGAGAGAGTTGGGTCGAAGATAATACCCAGATTCTTTACCGTGTCGCCTTGTTTAATTGTTTGGTTGTCAAATGTTAGAGTTGTATTATTAAATAGAGTTCGGTGTCTAGCAGGACCGATAATCAACATTTCCGTTTTTTTGGCGTTGAGTTGCAAAAAGTTAGCGGACATCCATTGTTTAATTTCATTAAGACACGCCTCCAGCTGACTACAATCCGGCGTGTTGGTCAGCTTTAGGGGCATGTAGAGTTGGGTGTCATCAGCATAACAGTGAAAGCTAACACCGTATTTGCGTATGATGTCACCTAGCGGCAGCATGTAGATGCTGAAGAGTGCAGGGCCAAGGACCGAACCCTGGGGAACTCCACACGTTACCTTAACGTAGTCCGAGGTCACATTGTTATGGGAGACACACTGCATCCTATATTGAGTAAAAAACTACTTTTTGCATTTGCAAGATTTAATAAAGCATATGTTTCGAGTAAAACTCCCAAAGATGCATTATTTCAGGCATTATTAGCCATTTTTCATGTGTGGTGTAGGAGTTATGTTTAAACAACTGTCATATTGATTGTTACAGTATACAGTCATAATGAGTAAAACCTCCTTTTTGTATTTGCAAACCATACAAAAACAATTGTATATAGTAAAACTCACATGTATTCAATATCACAGGCATTTTTAGACACTTTGCACGTTTGGATTAGGAATTATGTTGGAATACATTTTTATTGCTTTTTTCGCAATCTCTCGGGATTCTAAGTACATTACTGTCAAATTTAGTAAAAAATGACTTTTTGTTTTTGCATACCTTACCAAATGTTTATTTTCCAGTAAAACTCTCAAAGATACATTTCTTCAGGCATTATTGGACATTTTGCATTTCTAGTTTTGGAGTTATGTTTCAACAACTTTCATTTCGAGTGTGACCAATATGAGGCCAGTAAAACCTCATTTTTTTATTTGTGATTCTTTCCAAAATACCTGATTCTGCTAAAACTCACATAAATTCAATATTACAGGCTTTTTTAGACAAATTTCATGTTTTGTTTTGGAGTTATGATGATAAACCTTTCCTATTTAGTGTGACAGTTACACTGTTATATTGAATAAAAAAACTAACTTGTGTCTTTGCAAACCTTACAAAAGATCATTTTTCTAGTACAACTAACAAAAATACACATCTCTAGACATTATTAGCCATTTTTCATGTGTTGTTTAGAAGTTATGTGTGAATACATTTTTATTGCTTTTTTCGCATTATCTCAGGATTCTAAGACTATATTGAGTAAAAAACTACTTTTTGCATTTGCAAGATGTAATAAAGCATATGTTTCGAGTAAAACTCCCAAAGATGCATTATTTCAGGCATTATTAGCCATTTTTCATGTGTGGTGTAGGAGTTATGTTTAAACAACTGTCATATTGATTGTTACAGTATACAGTCATAATGAGTAAAACCTCCTTTTTGTATTTGCAAATCATACAAAAACAATTGTATCTAGTAAAACTCACATGTATTCAATATCACAGGCATTTTTAGACACTTTGCACGTTTGGATTAGGAATTATGTTGGAATACATTTTTAGTGCTTTTTTCGCATTATCTCAGGATTCTAAGTACATTACTGTCAAATTTAGTAGAAAATAACTTTTTGTTTTTGCATACCTTACTAAATGTTTTTTTTCCAGTAAAACCCTCAAAGATACATTTCTTCAGGAATTATTGGACATTTTGCATTTCTACTTTTGGAGTTATGTTTCAAAAACTGTCCTTTTGAGTGTGACCAATATGAGGCAAGTAAAACCTAATTTTTGTATTTGTGATTCCTTCCAAAATACCTGATTCTGCTGAAACTCACATAAATTCAATATTACAGGCTTTTTTGGACAAAGTTCATGTTTGATTTTGGAGTTATGATGATAAACCTTTCATATTTAGTATGACAGTTACACTGTTATATTGAATAAAAAAAACTAACTTGTGTCTTTAGAAACCTTACAAAAGATCATTTTTCTAGTACTACTAAAAAAAATACACATCTCTAGACAGTATTAGCCATTTTTCATGTGTTGTTTGGAAGTTATGTGTGAATACATTTTTATTGCTTTTTTCGCATTATCTCAGGATTCTAAAAACATTATAGTCATATTGAGTAAAAAACTACTTTTTGCATTTTCAAGGTTTAAAAAAGCATATGTTTCGAGTAAAACTCTTAAAGATGCATTATTTCAGGCATTATTAGCCATTTTTCATGTGTGGTGTAGGAGTTATGTTTAAATAACTGTCATATTGAGTGTTACAGTATACAGTTATATTGAGTAAAACCTCCTTTTTGTATTTGCAAACCATACAAAAACAATTGTATCTAGTATAACTCACATGTATTCAATATCACAGGCATTTTTAGACACTTTGCACGTTTGGATTAGGAATTATGTCGGAATACATTTTTATTGCTTTTTTCGCATTATCTCAGGATTCTAAGTACATTACTGTCAAATTTAGTAAAAAATGACTTTTTGTTTTTGCATACCTTACCAAATGTTTATTTTCCAGTAAAACTCTCAAAGATACATTTCTTCAGGCATTATTGGACATTTTGCATTTCTAGTTTTGGAGTTATGTTTCAAAAACTGTCATTTCGAGTGTGACCAATATGAGGCCAGTAAAACCTAATTTTTATATTTGTGATTCTTTCCAAAATACCTGATTCTGCTAAAACTCACATAAATTCAATATTACAGGCTTTTTTAGACAAATTTCATGTTTTGTTTTGGAGTTATGATGATAAACCTTTCCTATTTAGTGTGACAGTTACACTGTTATATTGAATAAAAAAACTAACTTGTGTCTTTGCAAACCTTACAAAAGATCATTTTTCTAGTACAACTAACAAAAATACCCATCTCTGGACATTATTAGCCATTTTTCATGTGTTGTTTAGAAGTTATGTGTGAATACATTTTTATTGCTTTTTTCGCATTATCTCAGGATTCTAAGACTATTATAGTCATATTGAGTAAAAAACTACTTTTTGCATTTGCAAGATTTAATAAAGCATATGTTTCGAGTAAAACTCCCAAAGATGCATTATTTCAGGCATTATTAGCCATTTTTCATGTGTGGTGTAGGAGTTATGTTTAAATAACTGTCATATTGAGTGTTACAGTATACAGTCATGTTGAGTAAAACCTCATTTTTGTATTTGCAAACCATACAAAAACAATTGTATCTAGTAAAACTCACATGTATTCAATATCACAGGCATTTTTAGACACTTTGCACGTTTGGATTAGGAATTATGTTGGAATACATTTTTAGTGCTTTTTTCGCATTATCTCAGGATTCTAAGTACATTACTGTCAAATTTAGTAAAAAATAACTTTTTGTTTTTGCATACCTTACTAAATGTTTTTTTTTTTCAGTAAAACCCTCAAAGATACATTTCTTCAGGAATTATTGGACATTTTGCATTTCTACTTTTGGAGTTATGTTTCAAAAACTGTCCTTTTGAGTGTGACCAATATGAGGCCAGTAAAACCTCATTTTTGTATTTGTGATTCCTTCCAAAATACCTGATTCTGCTAAAACTCACATAAATTCAATATTACAGGCTTTTTTGGACAAAGTTCATGTTTGATTTTGGAGTTATGATGATAAACCTTTCATATTTAGTATGACAGTTACACTGTTATATTGAATAAAAAAAACTAACTTGTGTCTTTGCAAACCTTACAAAATATCATTTTTCTAGTACAACTAACAAAAATACACATCTCTAGACATTATTAGCCATTTTTCATGTGTTGTTTAGAAGTTATGTGTGAATAAATTTTTATTGCTTTTTTCGCATTATCTCAGGATTCTAAGACTGTTATAGTCATATTGAGTAAAAAACTACTTTTTGCATTTGCAAGATTTAATAAAGCATATGTTTCGAGTAAAACTCCCAAAGATGCATTATTTCAGGCATTATTAGCCATTTTTCATGTGTGGTGTAGGAGTTATGTTTAAACAACTGTCATATTGATTGTTACAGTATACAGTCATAATGAGTAAAACCTCATTTTTGTATTTGCAAACCATACAAAAACAATTGTATCTAGTAAAACTCACATGTATTCAATATCACAGGCATTTTTAGAAACTTTGCACGTTTGGATTAGGAATTATGTTGGAATACATATTTATTGCTTTTTTCGCATTATCTCAGGATTCTAAGTATATTACTGTCAAATTTAGTAAAAAATGACTTTTTGTTTTTGCATACCTTACCAAATGTTTATTTTCCAGTAAAACTCTCAAAGATACATTTCTTCAGGCATTATTGGACATTTTGCATTTCTAGTTTTGGAATTATGTTTCAAAAACTGTCATTTCGAGTGTGACCAATATGAGGCCAGTAAAACCTAATTTTTGTATTTGTGATTCTTTCCAAAATACCTGATTCTGCTAAAACTCACATAAATTCAATATTACAGGCTTTTTTAGACAAAGTGCATGTTTGATTTTGGAGTTATGATGATAAACCTTTCATATTTAGTATGACAGTTACACTGTTATATTGAATAAAAAAACTAAATTGTGTCTTTGCAAACCTTACGAAATATAATTTTTCTAGTACAACTAACAAAAATACACATCTCTAAACATTATTAGCCCTTTTTCATGTGTTGTTTGGAAGTTATGTGTGAATACATTTGTATTGCTTTTTTCGCATTATCTAAGGATTCTAAAAATATTATAGTCATATTGAGTAAAAAACTACTTTTTGCATTTGCAAGATTTAAAAAAGCATATGTTTCGAGTAAAACTCCCAAAGATGCATTATTTCAGGCATTATTAGCCATTTTTCATGTATGGTGTAGGAGTTATGTTTAAATAACTGTCATATTGAGTGTTACAGTATACAGTCATATTGAGTAAAACCTCATTTTTGTATTTGCAAACCATACAAAAACAATTGTATCTAGTAAAACTCACATGTATTCAATATCACAGGTATTTTTAGACACTTTGCACGTTTGGATTAGGAATTATGTTGGAATACATTTGTATTGCTTTTTTCGCATTATCTCAGGATTCTAAGTACATTACTGTCAAATTTAGTAAAAAAAAATCCTTTTTGTTTGTGCATACTTTACCAAATGTTTATTTTCCAGTTTAACACTCAAAGATACATTTCTTCAGGCATTATTGGACATTTTGCATTTCTACTTTTGGAGTTATGTTTCAAAAACTGTCCTTTTGAGTGTGACCAATATGAGGCCAGTAAAACCTAATTTTTGTATTTGTGATTCCTTTCAAAATACCTGATTCTGCTAAAACTCACATAAATTCAATATTACAGGCTTTTTTAGACAAAGTTCATGTTTGATTTTGGAGTTATGATGATAAACCTTTCATATTTAGTATGACAGTTACACTGTTATATTGAATAAAAAAACTAACTTGTGTCTTTGCAAACCTTACAAAAGATCATTTTTCTAGTACAACTAACAAAAATACCCATCTCTAGACATTATTAGCCATTTTTCATGTGTTGTTTAGAAGTTATGTGTGAATACATTTTTATTGCTTTTTTCGCATTATCTCAGGATTCTAAGACTATTATAGTCATATTGAGTAAAAAACTACTTTTTGCATTTGCAAGATTTAATAAAGCATATGTTTCGAGTAAAACTCCCAAATATGAATTATTTCAGGCATTATTAGCCATTTTTCATGTGTGGTGTAGGAGTTATGTTTAAACAACTGTCATATTGATTGTTACAGTATACAGTCATAATGAGTAAAACCTCATTTTTGTATTTGCAAACCATACAAAAACAATTGTATCTAGTAAAACTCACATGTATTCAATATCACAGACATTTTTAGACACTTTGCACGTTTGGATTAGGAATTATGTTGGAATACATTTTTATTACTTTTTTCGCAATCTCTCAGGATTCTAAGTACATTACTGTCAAATTTAGTAAAAAATAACTTTTTGTTTTTGCAAATGCAAAAAGTAGTTTCAAAATCTGTCCTTTTGAGTGTGACCAATATGAGGCCAGTAAAACCTAATTTTTGTATTTGTGATTCCTTCCAAAATACCTGATTCTGCTAAAACTCACATAAATTCAATATTACAGGCTTTTTTAGACAAATTTCATGATTTGTTTTGGAGTTATGATGATAAACATTTCATATTTAGTGTGACAGTTCCACTGTTATATTGAATAAAAAAACTAACTTGTGTCTTTGCAAACCTTACAAAAGATCATTTTTCTAGTACAACTAACAAAAATACCCATCTCTAGACATTATTAGCCATTTTTCATGTGTTGTTTAGAAGTTATGTGTGAATACATTTTTATTGCTTTTTTCGCATTATCTCAGGATTCTAAGACTATATTGAGTAAAAAACTACTTTTTGCATTTGCAAGGTTTAAAAAAGCATATGTTTCGAGTAAAACTCTTAAAGATGCATTATTTCAGGCATTATTAGCCATTTTTCATTTGTGGTGTAGGAGTTATGTTTAAATAACTGCCATATTGAGTGTTACAGTATACAGTCATATTGAGTAAAACCTCATTTTTGTATTTGCAAACCATACAAAAACAATTGTATCTAGTAAAACTCACATGTATTCAATATCACAGGCATTTTTAGACACTTTGCACGTTTGGATTAGGAATTATGTTGGAATACATTTTTAGTGCTTTTTTCGCATTATCTCAGGATTGTAAGTACATTACTGTCAAATTTAGTAAAAAATAACTTTTTGTTTTTGCATACCTTACTAAATGTTTTTTTTCCAGTAAAACCCTCAAAGAAACATTTCTTCAGGAATTATTGGACATTTTGCATTTCTACTTTTGGAGTTATGTTTCAAAAACTGTCCTTTTGAGTGTGACCAATATGAGGCCAGTAAAACCTAATTTTTGTATTTGTGATTCCTTCCAAAATACCTGATTCTGCTAAAACTCACATAAATTCAATATTACAGGCTTTTTTGGACAAAGTTCATGTTTGATTTTGGAGTTATGATGATAAACCTTTCATATTTAGTATGACAGTTACACTGTTATATTGAATAAAAAAAAAACTAACTTTTGTCTTTGCAAACCTTACAAAAGATCATTTTTCTAGTACAACTAACAAAAATACCCATCTCTAGACATTATTAGCCATTTTTCATGTGTTGTTTGGAAGTTATGTGTGAATACATTTTTATTGCTTTTTTCGCATTATCTCAGGATTCTAAAAACATTATAGTCATATTGAGTAAAAAACTACTTTTTGCATTTGCAAGGTTTAAAAAAGCATATGTTTCGAGTAAAACTCTTAAAGATGAATTATTTCAGGCATTATTAGCCATTTTTCATGTGTGGTGTAGGAGTTATGTTTAAATAACTGTCATATTGAGTGTTACAGTATACAGTTATATTGAGTAAAACCTCCTTTTTGTATTTGCAAACCATACAAAAACAATTGTATCTAGTAAAACTCACATGTATTCAATATCACAGGCATTTTTGGACACTTTGCACGTTTGGATTAGGAATCATGTTGGAATACATTTTTATTGCTTTTTTCGCATTATCTCAGGATTCTAAGTACATTACTGTCAAATTTAGTAAAAAAAGACTTTTTGTTTTTGCATACCTTACCAAATGTTTATTTTCCAGTAAAACTCTCAAAGATACATTTCTTCAGGCATTATTGGACATTTTGCATTTCTAGTTTTGGAGTTATGTTTCAAAAACTGTCATTTCGAGTGTGACCAATATGAGGCCAGTAAAACCTAATTTTTGTATTTGTGATTCTTTCCAAAATACCTGATTCTGCTAAAACTCACATAAATTCAATATTACTGGCTTTTTTAGACAAATGTCATGTTTTGTTTTGGAGTTATGATGATAAACCTTTCCTATTTAGTGTGACAGTTACACTGTTATATTGAATAAAAAAACTAACTTGTGTCTTTGCAAACCTTACAAAAGATCATTTTTCTAGTACAACTAAAAAAATTCCCATCTCTAGACATTATTAGCCATTTTTCTAGTGTTGTTTAGAAGTTATGTGTGAATACATTTTTATTGCTTTTTTCGCATTATCTCAGGATTCTAAGACTATTATAGTCATATTGAATAAAAAACTACTTTTTGCATTTGCAAGATTTAAAAAAGCATATGTTTCGAGTAAAACTCCCAAAGATGCATTATTTCAGGCATTATTAGCCATTTTTCATGTGTGGTGTAGGAGTTATGTTTAAACAACTGTCATATTGAGTGTTACAGTTTTCAGTCATATTGAGTAAAACCTAATTTTTGTATTTGCAAACCATACAAAAACAACTGTATCTAGTAAAACTCACATGTTTTCAATATCACAGGCATTTTTAGACACTTTGCACGTTTGGATTAGGAATTATGTTGGAATACATTTTTATTGCTTTTTTCGCATTATCTCAGGAATCTAAGTACATTACTGTCAAATTTAGTAAAAAAATACTTTTTGTCTTTGCATACCTTACCAAATGCTTATTTTCCAGTAAAACTCTCAAAGATAAATTTCTTCAGGCATTATTGGACATTTTGCATTTGTACTTTTGGAGTTATGTTTCAAAAACTGTCCTTTTGAGTGTGGCCAATATGAGGCCAGTAAAACCTAATTTTTGTATTTGTGATTCCTTCCAAAATACCCGATTCAGATAAAACTCACATAAATTCAATATTACAGGCTTTTTTAGACAAAGTTCATGTTTGATTTTGGAGTTATGATGATAAACCTTTCATATTTAGTATGACAGTTACACTGTTATATTGAATAAAAAAACTAAATTGTGTCTTTGCAAACCTTACGAAATATAATTTTTCTAGTACAAATAACAAAAATACACATCTCTAGACATTATTAGCCCTTTTTCATGTGTTGTTTGGAAGTTATGTGTGAATACATTTGTATTGCTTTTTTCGCATTATCTAAGGATTCTAAAAATATTATAGTCATATTGAGTAAAAAACTACTTTTTGCATTTGCAAGATTTAAAAAAGCATATGTTTCGAGTAAAACTCCCAAAGATGCATTATTTCAGGCATTATTAGCCATTTTTCATGTGTGGTGTAGGAGTTATGTTTAAATAACTGTCATATTGAGTGTTACATTATACAGTCATATTGAGTAAAACCTGATTTTTGTATTTGCAAACCATACAAAAACAATTGTATCTAGTAAAACTCACATGTATTCAATATCACAGGTATTTTTAGACACTTTGCACGTTTGGATTAGGAATTATGTTGGAATACATTTGTATTGCTTTTTTCGCATTATCTCAGGATTCTAAGTACATTACTGTCAAATTTAGTAAAAAAAAATCATTTTTGTTTTTGCATACTTTACCAAATGTTTATTTTCCAGTTTAACACTCAAAGATACATTTCTTCAGGCATTATTGGACATTTTGCATTTCTACTTTTGGAGTTGTGTTTCAAAAACTGTCCTTTTGAGTGTGACCAATATGAGGCCAGTAAAACCTAATTTTTGTATTTGTGATTCCTTCCAAAATACCTGATTCTGCTAAAACTCACATAAATTCAATATTACAAGCTTTTTTAGACAAAGTTCATGTTTGATTTTGGAGTTATGATGATAAACCTTTCATATTTAGTATGACAGTTACACTGTTATATTGAATAAAAAAACTAACTTGTGTCTTTGCAAACCTTACAAAAGATCATTTTTCTAGTACAACTAACAAAAATACCCATCTCTAGACATTATTAGCCATTTTTCATGTGTTGTTTAGAAGTTATGTGTGAATACATTTTTATTGCTTTTTTCGCATTATCTCTGGATTCTAAGACTATTATAGTCATAATGAGTAAAAAACTCCTTTTTGCATTTGCAAGATTTAATAAAGCATATGTTTCGAGTAAAACTCCCAAAGATGCATTATTTCAGGCATTATTAGCCATTTTTCATGTGTGGTGTAGGAGTTATGTTTAAACAACTGTCATATTGATTGTTACAGTATACAGTCATAATGAGTAAAACCTCATTTTTGTATTTGCAAACCATACAAAAACAATTGTATCTAGTAAAACTCACATGTATTCAATATCACAGACATTTTTAGACACTTTGCACGTTTGGATTAGGAATTATGTTGAAATACATTTTTATTGCTTTTTTCTCATTATCTCAGGATTCTAAGTACATTACTGTCAAATTTAGTAAAAAATGACTTTTTGTTTTTGCATACCTTACCAAATGTTTATTTTCCAGTAAAACTCTCAAAGATACATTTCTTCAGGCATTATTGGACATTTTTCATGTGTTGTTTAGAAGTTATGTGTGAATACATTTTTATTGCTTTTTTCGCATTATCTCAGGATTCTAAGACTATATTGAGTAAAAAACTACTTTTTGCATTTGCAAGATTTAATAAAGCATATGTTTCGAGTAAAACTCCCAAAGATGCATTATTTCAGGCATTATTGGCCATTTTTAATGTGTGGTGTAGGAGTTATGTTTAAATAACTGTCATATTGAGTGTTACAGTATACAGTTATATTGAGTAAAACCTCATTTTTGTATTTGCAAACCATACAAAAACAATTGTAGCTAGTAAAACTCACATGTATTCAATATCACAGGCATTTTTAGACACTTTGCACGTTTGGATTAGGAATTATGTTGGAATACATTTTTAGTGCTTTTTTCGCGTTATCTCAGGATTCTAAGTACATTACTGTCAAATTTAGTAAAAAATAACTTTTTGTTTTTGCATACCTTACTAAATGTTTTTTTTCCAGTAAAACCCTCAAAGAAACATTTCTTCAGGAATTATTGGACATTTTGCATTTCTACTTTTGGAGTTATGTTTCAAAAACTGTCCTTTTGAGTGTGACCAATATGAGGCCAGTAAAACCAAATTTGTGTATTCGTGATTCCTTCCAAAATACCTGATTCTGCTAAAACTCACATAAATTCAATATTACAGGCTTTTTTAGACAAATTTCATGATTTGTTTTGGAGTTATGATGATAAACCTTTCCTATTTAGTGTGACAGTTCCACTGTTATATTGAATACAAAAACTAACTTGTGTCTTTGCAAACCTTACAAAAGATAATTTTTCTAGTACAACTAACAAAAATACCCATCTCTAGACATTATTAGCCATTTTTCATGTGTTGTTTAGAAGTTATGTGTGAATACATTTGTATTGCTTTTTTCGCATTATCTCAGGATTCTAAGACTATATTGAGTAAAAAACTACTTTTTGCATTTGCAAGGTTTAAAAAAGCATATGTTTCGAGTAAAACTCTTAAAGATGCATTATTTCAGGCATTATTAGCCATTTTTCATGTGTGGTGTAGGAGTTATGTTTAAATAACTGCCATATTGAGTGTTACAGTATACAGTCATATTGAGTAAAACCTCATTTTTGTATTTGCAAACCATACAAAAACAATTGTATCTAGTAAAACTCACATGTATTCAATATCACAGGCATTTTTAGACACTTTGCACGTTTGGATTAGGAATTATGTTGGAATACATTTTTAGTGCTTTTTTCGCATTATCTCAGGATTGTAAGTACATTACTGTCAAATTTAGTAAAAAATAACTTTTTGTTTTTGCATACCTTACTAAATGTTTTTTTTCCAGTAAAACCCTCAAAGAAACATTTCTTCAGGAATTATTGGACATTTTGCATTTCTACTTTTGGAGTTATGTTTCAAAAACTGTCCTTTTGAGTGTGACCAATATGAGGCCAGTAAAACCTAATTTTTGTATTTGTGATTCCTTCCAAAATACCTGATTCTGCTAAAACTCACATAAATTCAATATTACAGGCTTTTTTGGACAAAGTTCATGTTTGATTTTGGAGTTATGATGATAAACCTTTCATATTTAGTATGACGGTTACACTGTTATATTGAATAAAAAAAAAACTAACTTTTGTCTTTGCAAACCTTACAAAAGATCATTTTTCTAGTACAACTAACAAAAATACCCATCTCTAGACATTATTAGCCATTTTTCATGTGTTGTTTGGAAGTTATGTGTGAATACATTTTTATTGCTTTTTTCGCATTATCTCAGGATTCTAAAAACATTATAGTCATATTGAGTAAAAAACTACTTTTTGCATTTGCAAGGTTTAAAAAAGCATATGTTTCGAGTAAAACTCTTAAAGATGAATTATTTCAGGCATTATTAGCCATTTTTCATGTGTGGTGTAGGAGTTATGTTTAAATAACTGTCATATTGAGTGTTACAGTATACAGTTATATTGAGTAAAACCTCCTTTTTGTATTTGCAAACCATACAAAAACAATTGTATCTAGTAAAACTCACATGTATTCAATATCACAGGCATTTTTGGACACTTTGCACGTTTGGATTAGGAATCATGTTGGAATACATTTTTATTGCTTTTTTCGCATTATCTCAGGATTCTAAGTACATTACTGTCAAATTTAGTAAAAAATGACTTTTTGTTTTTGCATACCTTACCAAATGTTTATTTTCCAGTAAAACTCTCAAAGATACATTTCTTCAGGCATTATTGGACATTTTGCATTTCTAGTTTTGGAGTTATGTTTCAAAAACTGTCATTTCGAGTGTGACCAATATGAGGCCAGTAAAACCTAATTTTTGTATTTGTGATTCTTTCCAAAATACCTGATTCTGCTAAAACTCACATAAATTCAATATTACTGGCTTTTTTAGACAAATGTCATGTTTTGTTTTGGAGTTATGATGATAAACCTTTCCTATTTAGTGTGACAGTTACACTGTTATATTGAATAAAAAAACTAACTTGTGTCTTTGCAAACCTTACAAAAGATCATTTTTCTAGTACAACTAAAAAAATTCCCATCTCTAGACATTATTAGCCATTTTTCTAGTGTTGTTTAGAAGTTATGTGTGAATACATTTTTATTGCTTTTTTCGCATTATCTCAGGATTCTAAGACTATTATAGTCATATTGAATAAAAAACTACTTTTTGCATTTGCAAGATTTAAAAAAGCATATGTTTCGAGTAAAACTCCCAAAGATGCATTATTTCAGGCATTATTAGCCATTTTTCATGTGTGGTGTAGGAGTTATGTTTAAACAACTGTCATATTGAGTGTTACAGTATTCAGTCATATTGAGTAAAACCTAATTTTTGTATTTGCAAACCATACAAAAACAACTGTATCTAGTAAAACTCACATGTTTTCAATATCACAGGCATTTTTAGACACTTTGCACGTTTGGATTAGGAATTATGTTGGAATACATTTTTATTGTTTTTTTCGCATTATCTCAGGAATCTAAGTACATTACTGTCAAATTTAGTAAAAAAATACTTTTTGTCTTTGCATACCTTACCAAATGCTTATTTTCCAGTAAAACTCTCAAAGATAAATTTCTTCAGGCATTATTGGACATTTTGCATTTGTACTTTTGGAGTTATGTTTCAAAAACTGTCCTTTTGAGTGTGGCCAATATGAGGCCAGTAAAACCTAATTTTTGTATTTGTGATTCCTTCCAAAATACCCGATTCAGATAAAACTCACATAAATTCAATATTACAGGCTTTTTTAGACAAAGTTCATGTTTGATTTTGGAGTTATGATGATAAACCTTTCATATTTAGTATGACAGTTACACTGTTATATTGAATAAAAAAACTAAATTGTGTCTTTGCAAACCTTACGAAATATAATTTTTCTAGTACAAATAACAAAAATACACATCTCTAGACATTATTAGCCCTTTTTCATGTGTTGTTTGGAAGTTATGTGTGAATACATTTGTATTGCTTTTTTCGCATTATCTAAGGATTCTAAAAATATTATAGTCATATTGAGTAAAAAACTACTTTTTGCATTTGCAAGATTTAAAAAAGCATATGTTTCGAGTAAAACTCCCAAAGATGCATTATTTCAGGCATTATTAGCCATTTTTCATGTGTGGTGTAGGAGTTATGTTTAAATAACTGTCATATTGAGTGTTACATTATACAGTCATATTGAGTAAAACCTGATTTTTGTATTTGCAAACCATACAAAAACAATTGTATCTAGTAAAACTCACATGTATTCAATATCACAGGTATTTTTAGACACTTTGCACGTTTGGATTAGGAATTATGTTGGAATACATTTGTATTGCTTTTTTCGCATTATCTCAGGATTCTAAGTACATTACTGTCAAATTTAGTAAAAAAAAATCATTTTTGTTTTTGCATACTTTACCAAATGTTTATTTTCCAGTTTAACACTCAAAGATACATTTCTTCAGGCATTATTGGACATTTTGCATTTCTACTTTTGGAGTTGTGTTTCAAAAACTGTCCTTTTGAGTGTGACCAATATGAGGCCAGTAAAACCTAATTTTTGTATTTGTGATTCCTTCCAAAATACCTGATTCTGCTAAAACTCACATAAATTCAATATTACAAGCTTTTTTAGACAAAGTTCATGTTTGATTTTGGAGTTATGATGATAAACCTTTCATATTTAGTATGACAGTTACACTGTTATATTGAATAAAAAAACTAACTTGTGTCTTTGCAAACCTTACAAAAGATCATTTTTCTAGTACAACTAACAAAAATACCCATCTCTAGACATTATTAGCCATTTTTCATGTGTTGTTTAGAAGTTATGTGTGAATACATTTTTATTGCTTTTTTCGCATTATCTCTGGATTCTAAGACTATTATAGTCATAATGAGTAAAAAACTCCTTTTTGCATTTGCAAGATTTAATAAAGCATATGTTTCGAGTAAAACTCCCAAAGATGCATTATTTCAGGCATTATTAGCCATTTTTCATGTGTGGTGTAGGAGTTATGTTTAAACAACTGTCATATTGATTGTTACAGTATACAGTCATAATGAGTAAAACCTCATTTTTGTATTTGCAAACCATACAAAAACAATTGTATCTAGTAAAACTCACATGTATTCAATATCACAGACATTTTTAGACACTTTGCACGTTTGGATTAGGAATTATGTTGAAATACATTTTTATTGCTTTTTTCTCATTATCTCAGGATTCTAAGTACATTACTGTCAAATTTAGTAAAAAATGACTTTTTGTTTTTGCATACCTTACCAAATGTTTATTTTCCAGTAAAACTCTCAAAGATACATTTCTTCAGGCATTATTGGACATTTTTCATGTGTTGTTTAGAAGTTATGTGTGAATACATTTTTATTGCTTTTTTCGCATTATCTCAGGATTCTAAGACTATATTGAGTAAAAAACTACTTTTTGCATTTGCAAGATTTAATAAAGCATATGTTTCGAGTAAAACTCCCAAAGATGCATTATTTCAGGCATTATTGGCCATTTTTAATGTGTGGTGTAGGAGTTATGTTTAAATAACTGTCATATTGAGTGTTACAGTATACAGTTATATTGAGTAAAACCTCATTTTTGTATTTGCAAACCATACAAAAACAATTGTAGCTAGTAAAACTCACATGTATTCAATATCACAGGCATTTTTAGACACTTTGCAGGTTTGGATTAGGAATTATGTTGGAATACATTTTTAGTGCTTTTTTCGCGTTATCTCAGGATTCTAAGTACATTACTGTCAAATTTAGTAAAAAATAACTTTTTGTTTTTGCATACCTTACTAAATGTTTTTTTTCCAGTAAAACCCTCAAAGAAACATTTCTTCAGGAATTATTGGACATTTTGCATTTCTACTTTTGGAGTTATGTTTCAAAAACTGTCCTTTTGAGTGTGACCAATATGAGGCCAGTAAAACCAAATTTGTGTATTCGTGATTCCTTCCAAAATACCTGATTCTGCTAAAACTCACATAAATTCAATATTACAGGCTTTTTTAGACAAATTTCATGATTTGTTTTGGAGTTATGATGATAAACCTTTCCTATTTAGTGTGACAGTTCCACTGTTATATTGAATACAAAAACTAACTTGTGTCTTTGCAAACCTTACAAAAGATAATTTTTCTAGTACAACTAACAAAAATACCCATCTCTAGAAATTATTAGCCATTTTTCATGTGTTGTTTAGAAGTTATGTGTGAATACATTTGTATTGCTTTTTTCGCATTATCTCAGGATTCTAAGACTATATTGAGTAAAAAACTACTTTTTGCATTTGCAAGATTTAATAAAGCATATGTTTCGAGTAAAACTCCCAAAGATGCATTATTTCAGGCATTATTAGCCATTTTTCATGTGTGGTGTAGGAGTTATGTTTAAATAACTGTCATATTGAGTGTTACAGTATACAGTCATATTGAGTAAAACCTCATTTTTGTATTTGCAAACCATACAAAAACAATTGTATCTAGTAAAACTCACATGTATTCAATATCACAGACATTTTTAGACACTTTGCACGTTTGGATTAGGAACTATGTTGGAATACATTTTTATTGCTTTTTTCGCAATCTCTCAGGATTCTAAGTACATTACTGTCAAATTTAGTAAAAAATGACTTTTTGTTTTTGCATACCTTACCAAATGTTTATTTTCCAGTAAAACTCTCAAAGATACATTTCTTCAGGCATTATTGGACATTTTGCATTTCTAGTTTTGGAGTTATGTTTCAAAAACTTTCATTTCGAGTGTGACCAATATGAGGCCAGTAAAACCAAATTTTTTTATTTGTGATTCTTTCCAAAATACCTGATTCTGCTAAAACTCACATACATTCAATATTACAGGCTTTTTTAGACAAAGTACATGATTTGTTTTGGAGTTATGATGATAAACCTTTCCTATTTAGTGTGACAGTTACACTGTTATATTGAATAAAAAAACTAACTTGTGTCTTTGCAAACCTTACAAAAGATAATTTTTCTAGTACAACTAACAAAAATACCCATCCCTAGACATTATTAGCCATTTTTCATGTGTTGTTTAGAAGTTATGTGTGAATACATTTTTATTGCTTTTTTCGCATTATCTCAGGATTCTAAAAACATTATAGTCATATTGAGTAAAAAACTACTTTTTGCATTTGCAAGGTTTAAAAAAGCATATGTTTCGAGTAAAACTCTTAAAGATGCATTATTTCAGGCATTATTAGCCATTTTTCATGTGTGGTGTAGGAGTTATGTTTAAATAACTGTCATATTGAGTGTTACAGTATACAGTTATATTGAGTAAAACCTCCTTTTTGTATTTGCAAACCATACAAAAACAATCGTATCTAGTAAAACTCACATGTATTCAATATCACAGGCATTTTTAGACACTTTGCACGTTTGGATTAGGAATTATGTTGGAATACATTTTTATTGCTTTTTTTGCATTATCTCAGGATTCTAAGTACATTCCTGTCAAATTTAGTAAAAAATGACTTTTTGTTTTTGCATACCTTACCAAATGTTTATTTTCCAGTAAAACTCTCAAAGATACATTTCTTCAGGCATTATTGGACATTTTGCATTTCTAGTTTTGGAGTTATGTTTCAAAAACTGTCATTTCGAGTGTGACCAATATGAGGCCAGTAAAACCTAATTTTTTTATTTGTGATTCTTTCCAAAATACCTGATTCTGCTAAAACTCACAAGAATTCAATATTACAGGCTTTTTTAGACAAATTTCATGTTTTGTTTTGTAGTTATGATGATAAACCTTTCCTATTTAGTGTGACAGTTACACTGTTATATTGAATAAAAAAACTAACTTGTGTCTTTGCAAACCTTACAAAAGATCATTTTTCTAGTACAACTAACAAAAATACCCATCCCTAGACATTATTAGCCATTTTTCATGTGTTGTTTAGAAGTTATGTGTGAATACATTTTATTGCTTTTTTCGCATTATCTCAGGATTCTAAGACTATTATAGTCATATTGAGTAAAAAACTACTTTTTGCATTTGCAAGATTTAATAAAGCATATGTTTCGAGTAAAACTCCCAAAGATGCATTATTTCAGGCATTATTGGCCATTTTTAATGTGTGGTGTAGGAGTTATGTTTAAATAACTGTCATATTGAGTGTTACAGTATACAGTTATATTGAGTAAAACCTCATTTTTGTATTTGCAAACCATACAAAAACAATTGTAGCTAGTAAAACTCACATGTATTCAATATCACAGGCATTTTTAGACACTTTGCACGTTTGGATTAGGAATTATGTTGGAATACATTTTTAGTGCTTTTTTCGCGTTATCTCAGGATTCTAAGTACATTACTGTCAAATTTAGTAAAAAATAACTTTTTGTTTTTGCATACCTTACTAAATGTTTTTTTTCCAGTAAAACCCTCAAAGAAACATTTCTTCAGGAATTATTGGACATTTTGCATTTCTACTTTTGGAGTTATGTTTCAAAAACTGTCCTTTTGAGTGTGACCAATATGAGGCCAGTAAAACCAAATTTGTGTATTCGTGATTCCTTCCAAAATACCTGATTCTGCTAAAACTCACATACATTCAATATTACAGGCTTTTTTAGACAAATTTCATGATTTGTTTTGGAGTTATGATGATAAACCTTTCCTATTTAGTGTGACAGTTCCACTGTTATATTGAATACAAAAACTAACTTGTGTCTTTGCAAACCTTACAAAAGATAATTTTTCTAGTACAACTAACAAAAATACCCATCTCTAGACATTATTAGCCATTTTTCATGTGTTGTTTAGAAGTTATGTGTGAATACATTTGTATTGCTTTTTTCGCATTATCTCAGGATTCTAAGACTATATTGAGTAAAAAACTACTTTTTGCATTTGCAAGATTTAATAAAGCATATGTTTCGAGTAAAACTCTTAAAGATGCATTATTTCAGGCATTATTAGCCATTTTTCATGTGTGGTGTAGGAGTTATGTTTAAATAACTGTCATATTGAGTGTTACAGTATACAGTCATATTGAGTAAAACCTCATTTTTGTATTTGCAAACCATACAAAAACAATTGTATCTAGTAAAACTCACATGTATTCAATATCACAGACATTTTTAGACACTTTGCACGTTTGGATTAGGAACTATGTTGGAATACATTTTTATAGCTTTTTTCGCAATCTCTCAGGATTCTAAGTACATTACTGTCAAATTTAGTAAAAAATGACTTTTTGTTTTTGCATACCTTACCAAATGTTTATTTTCCAGTAAAACTCTCAAAGATACATTTCTTCAGGCATTATTGGACATTTTGCATTTCTAGTTTTGGAGTTATGTTTCAAAAACTTTCATTTCGAGTGTGACCAATATGAGGCCAGTAAAACCTAATTTTTTTATTTGTGATTCTTTCCAAAATACCTGATTCTGCTAAAACTCACATAAATTCAATATTACAGGCTTTTTTAGACAAAGTACATGATTTGTTTTGGAGTTATGATGATAAACCTTTCCTATTTAGTGTGACAGTTACACTGTTATATTGAATAAAAAAACTAACTTGTGTCTTTGCAAACCTTACAAAAGATAATTTTTCTAGTACAACTAACAAAAATACCCATCCCTAGACATTATTAGCCATTTTTCATGTGTTGTTTAGAAGTTATGTGTGAATACATTTTTATTGCTTTTTTCGCATTATCTCAGGATTCTAAAAACATTATAGTCATATTGAGTAAAAAACTACTTTTTGCATTTGCAAGGTTTAAAAAAGCATATGTTTCGAGTAAAACTCTTAAAGATGCATTATTTCAGGCATTATTAGCCATTTTTCATGTGTGGTGTAGGAGTTATGTTTAAATAACTGTCATATTGAGTGTTACAGTATACAGTTATATTGAGTAAAACCTCCTTTTTGTATTTGCAAACCATACAAAAACAATCGTATCTAGTAAAACTCACATGTATTCAATATCACAGGCATTTTTAGACACTTTGCACGTTTGGATTAGGAATTATGTTGGAATACATTTTTATTGCTTTTTTTGCATTATCTCAGGATTCTAAGTACATTCCTGTCAAATTTAGTAAAAAATGACTTTTTGTTTTTGCATACCTTACCAAATGTTTATTTTCCAGTAAAACTCTCAAAGATACATTTCTTCAGGCATTATTGGACATTTTGCATTTCTAGTTTTGGAGTTATGTTTCAAAAACTGTCATTTCGAGTGTGACCAATATGAGGCCAGTAAAACCTATTTTTTTTATTTGTGATTCTTTCCAAAATACCTGATTCTGCTAAAACTCACAAGAATTCAATATTACAGGCTTTTTTAGACAAATTTCATGTTTTGTTTTGTAGTTATGATGATAAACCTTTCCTATTTAGTGTGACAGTTACACTGTTATATTGAATAAAAAAACTAACTTGTGTCTTTGCAAACCTTACAAAAGATCATTTTTCTAGTACAACTAACAAAAATACCCATCCCTAGACATTATTAGCCATTTTTCATGTGTTGTTTAGAAGTTATGTGTGAATACATTTTATTGCTTTTTTCGCATTATCTCAGGATTCTAAGACTATTATAGTCATATTGAGTAAAAAACTACTTTTTGCATTTGCAAGATTTAATAAAGCATATGTTTCGAGTAAAACTCCCAAAGATGCATTATTTCAGGCATTATTAGCCATTTTTCATGTGTGGTGTAGGAGTTATGTTTAAATAACTGTCATATTGAGTGTTACAGTATACAGTCATATTGAGTAAAACCTCATTTTTGTATTTGCAAACCATTGAAAAACAACTGTATCTAGTACAACTCACATGTATTCAATATCACAGGCATTTTTAGACACTTTGCACGTTTGGATTAGGAATTATGTTGGAATACATTTTTAGTGCTTTTTTCGCATTATCTCAGGATTCTAAGTACATTACTGTCAAATTTAGTAAAAAATAACTTTTTGTTTTTGCATACCTTACTAAATGTTTTTTTTCCAGTAAAACCCTCAAAGAAACATTTCTTCAGGAATTATTGGACATTTTGCATTTCTACTTTTGGAGTTATGTTTCAAAAACTGTCCTTTTGAGTGTGACCAATATGAGGCCAGTAAAACCTAATTTTTGTATTTGTGATTCCTTCCAAAATACCTGATTCTGCTAAAACTCACATAAATTCAATATTACAGGCTTTTTTAGACAAATTTCATGATTTGTTTTGGAGTTATGATGATAAACATTTCCTATTTAGTGTGACAGTTCCACTGTTATATTGAATAAAAAAACTAACTTGTGTCTTTGCAAACCTTACAAAAGATCATTTTTCTAGTACAACTAACAAAAATACCCATCTCTAGACATTATTAGCCATTTTTCATGTGTTGTTTAGAAGTTATGTGTGAATACATTTTTATTGCTTTTTTCGCATTATCTCAGGATTCTAAGACTATATTGAGTAAAAAACTACTTTTTGCATTTCCAAGATTTAATAAAGCATATGTTTCGAGTAAAACTCCCAACGATGCATTATTTCAGGCATTATTAGCCATTTTTCATGTGTGGTGTAGGAGTTATGTTTAAATAACTGTCATATTGAGTGTTACAGTATACAGTCATATTGAGTAAAACCTCATTTTTGTATTTGCAAACCATACAAAAACAATTGTATCTAGTAAAACTCACATGTATTCAATATCACAGGCATTTTTAGACACTTTGCACGTTTGGATTAGGAAATATGTTGGAATACATTTTTAGTGCTTTTTTCGCATTATCTCAGGATTCTAAGTACATTACTGTCAAATTTAGTAAAAAATAACTTTTTGTTTTTGCATACCTTACTAAATGTTTTTTTTTCCAGTAAAACCCTCAAAGAAACATTTCTTCAGGAATTATTGGACATTTTGCATTTCTACTTTTGGAGTTATGTTTCAAAAACTGTCCTTTTGAGTGTGACCAATATGAGGCCAGTAAAACCTAATTTTTGTATTTGTGATTCCTTCCAAAATACCTGATTCTGCTAAAACTCACATAAATTCAATATTACAGGCTTTTTTGGACAAAGTTCATGTTTGATTTTGGAGTTATGATGATAAACCTTTCATATTTAGTATGACAGTTACACTGTTATATTGAATAAAAAAAACTAACTTGTGTCTTTGCAAACCTTACAAAAGATCATTTTTCTAGTACAACTAACAAAAATACCCATCTCTAGACATTATTAGCCATTTTTCATGTGTTGTTTAGAAGTTATGTGTGAATACATTTGTATTGCTTTTTTCGCATTATCTCAGGATTCTAAAAACATTATAGTCATATTGAGTAAAAAACTACTTTTTGCATTTGCAAGGTTTAAAAAAGCATATGTTTCGAGTAAAACTCTTAAAGATGCATTATTTCAGGCATTATTAGCCATTTTTCATGTGTGGTGTAGGAGTTATGTTTAAATAACTGTCATATTGAGTGTTACAGTATACAGTTATATTGAGTAAAACCTCCTTTTTGTATTTGCAAACCATACAAAAACAATTGTATCTAGTAAAACTCACATGTATGGCAAGATGGCGGCAAGATGGAATGGCAAGATGGCGGCGCCCGGACGGGCTGCGACACTTGCTAAAGATGGAACATTTGGCGGAAATGCCGGACAGTTCTGCAGACTTCATGGCTGGCTCGCATCGTGGTCACTCCGTGATCACGTACGACCGCCAGACACTTCTGGATATGGACATATTGGGCCGTTTTGGACTGATAGACGCGGGCGTGCTAAACATGCTAACTAGCATGGGGATACGTCGGCGGCTACATCCAGCGGCCTGTGAAGCAGGGGAGTCTAGTAGCAGCGGGGGCCGTCTACGGAGCAGACGCCAGCGGTGTGATCGGAAACGCGGATGTCGAGCGGGGCTAAAAACAAAGCAGAAGGCTAATCCCCACAGAACACCACTTCCCTCCACCCTGAAGACGGATTTAAATAAAGGATGCGAGACTACTGGTCTGGGTAAGGAGTCAGTTAAATTAGAACAAGTTTTTTCTGCTTTGAGTGTTTCAGAGTTGGACATGTGTTTTACTGAGGTGGCTAACTATGATGCGTGCAGTTTATCAAAGCAACAAACAAACAATCGGAAAATCCCCGTTACTGAGGAGGCTAACCATGATGCGTGCAGTTTATCAAAGCAACAATCAAACAATCGGAACATTCCCGTCGTATCAATTCCTAGATATGGTCGTAATTATACTGAATTTACTGGGCATAATAAACACAACATTATTAATATTGCTACTACGGATAATTTGATCAAAAACTCCCTAAAACAGCCCACTACCTATAATATAGGTGTTTTAAACATAAGATCATTGTCTCCCAAAACGTTGTTAGTTAATGATATCATCAGAGACAACAATCTTAACGTCATCGGTCTCAGTGAAACCTGGCTTAAACCAAACGACTTTTTTGCGCTAAATGAGGCATGTCCTCCTAACTTTACACATGCGCATATTGCCCGTCCGCTCAAAAGGGGTGGGGGGGTCGCACTAATATACAACGAAAACTTTAACCTTAGTCCTAACATAAATAATAAATATAAATCGTTTGAGGTGCTTACTATGAGGTCTGTCACACCGCTGCCTCTACACCTGGCTGTTATCTACCGCCCCCCAGGGCCCTGTTCGGACTTTATCAATGAATTCTCAGAGTTCGTTGCTGATCTAGTGACACACGCCGATAATATAATCATAATGGGGGACTTTAATATCCATATGAATACCCCATCGGACCCACCGTGCGTAGCGCTCCAGACTATAATTGATAGCTGTGGTCTCACACAAATAATAAATGAACCCACGCATCGCAACGGTAATACGATAGACCTAGTGCTTGTCAGGGGTATCACCGCTTCCAAAGTTACGATAATCCCGTATACTAAAGTATTGTCCGATCATTACCTTATAAAATTCGAGGTTCAGACGCATGTTCGTCAAACTAATAATAATAATAACTGCTATAGCAGCCGCAACATTAATACAGCCACAACGACAACTCTTGCTGACCTACTGCCCTCGGTAATGGCACCATTCCCAAAGTATGTGGGCTCTATTGATAACCTCACTAACAACTTTAACGACGCCCTGCGCGAAACCATTGATAACATAGCACCGCTAAAGTTAAAAAAGGCTCCAAAAAAGCGCACCCCGTGGTTTACAGAAGAAACTAGAGCTCAGAAATTATTATGCAGAAAGCTGGAACGCAAATGGCGCACGACTAAACTTGAGGTGCACCATCAAGCATTTAGTGATGGTTTAATAACTTATAAACGCATGCTTACCTTAGCTAAAGCTAATTATTACTCAAATCTCATCCACCGTAATAAATACGATCCTAAATTTTTGTTTAGTACGGTAGCATCGCTAACCCAACAAGGGACTCCTTCCAGTAGCTCCACCCACTCAGCTGATGACTTTATGCAATTCTTTAGTAAGAAAATTGAAGTCATTAGAAAGGAGATTAAAGACAATGCGTCCCAGCTACAACGGGGTTCTATTAACACTGACACGATTGTATATACGGCGGATACTGCCCTCCAAAATAGTTTCTCTCGTTTTGAGGAAATAACATTAGAGGAATTGTTACAACGTGTAAATGGAATAAAACAAACAACATGTTTACTTGACCCTCTTCCTGGGAAACTGATCAAGGAGCTCTTTGTATTATTAGGTCCATCAGTGCTAAATATTATAAACTTATCACTTTCTTCGGGCACTGTTCCCCTAGCATTCAAAAAAGCGGTTATTCATCCTCTTCTTAAAAGACCTAACCTCGATCCTGACCTCATGGTAAACTACCGACCGGTGTCTCACCTTCCCTTTATTTCAAAAATCCTCGAAAAAATTGTTGCGGAGCAGTTAAATGAACACTTAGCGTCTAACAATCTATGTGAAACCTTTCAATCCGGTTTCAGGGCAAATCACTCGACGGAGACAGCCCTCGCAAAAATGACTAATGATCTATTGCTAACGATGGATTCTGATGCGTCATCTATGTTGCTGCTCCTCGATCTTAGCGCTGCTTTCGATACCGTCGATCATAATATTTTATTAGAACGTATCAAAACACGAATTGGTATGTCAGACTTAGCCCTGTCTTGGTTTAACTCTTATCTTACTGATAGGATGCAGTGTGTCTCCCATAACAATGGGACCTCGGACTACGTTAAGGTAACGTGTGGAGTTCCCCAGGGTTCGGTCCTTGGCCCTGCACTCTTCAGCATCTACATGCTGCCGCTAGGTGACATCATACGCAAATACGGTGTTAGCTTTCACTGTTATGCTGATGACACCCAACTCTACATGCCCCTAAAGCTGACCAACACGCCGGATTGTAGTCAGCTGGAGGCGTGTCTTAATGAAATTAAACAATGGATGTCCGCTAACTTTTTGCAACTCAACGCCAAAAAAACGGAAATGCTGATTATCGGTCCTGCTAGACACCGAACTCTATTTAATAATACAACTCTAACATTTGACAACCAAACAATTAAACAAGGCGACACGGTAAAGAATCTGGGTATTATCTTCGACCCAACTCTCTCCTTTGAGGCACACATTAAAAGCGTTACTAAAACGGCCTTCTTTCATCTCCGTAATATCGCTAAAATTCGCTCCATTCTGTCCACTAAAGACGCTGAGATCATTATCCATGCGTTTGTTACGTCTCGCCTCGACTACTGTAACGTATTATTTTCGGGTCTCCCCATGTCTAGCATTAAAAGATTACAGTTGGTACAAAATGCGGCTGCTAGACTTTTGACAAGAACAAGAAAGTTTGATCACATTACGCCTGTACTGGCTCACCTGCACTGGCTTCCTGTGCACTTAAGATGTGACTTTAAGGTTTTACTACTTACGTATAAAATACTACACGGTCTAGCTCCATCCTATCTTGCCGATTGTATTGTACCATATGTCCCGGCAAGAAATCTGCGTTCAAAGGACTCCGGCTTGTTAGTGATTCCCAAAGCCCAAAAAAAGTCTGCGGGCTATAGAGCGTTTTCCGTTCGGGCTCCAGTACTCTGGAATGCCCTCCCGGTAACAGTTCGAGATGCCACCTCAGTAGAAGCATCTAAGTCTCACCTTAAAACTCATTTGTATACTGTAGCCTTTAAATAGACTCCCTTTTTAGACCAGTTGATCTGCTGTTTCTTTTCTTTTTCTTCTATGTCCCACTCTCCCCTGTGGAGGGGGTCCGGTCCGATCCGGTGGCCATGTACTGCTTGCCTGTGTATCGGCTGGGGACATCTCTGCGCTGCTGATCCGCCTCGACATCTCTGCGCTGCTGATCCGCCTCCGCTTGGGATGGTTTCCTGCTGGCTCCGCTGTGAACGGGACTCTCGCTGCTGAGTTGGACCCGCTTTGGACTGGACTCTCGCGACTGTGTTGGATCCATTGTGGATTGAACTTTCACAGTATCATGTTAGACCCGCTCGACATCCATTGCTTTCCTCCTCTCTAAGGTTTTCATAATCATTATTGTCACAGACGTCCCACTGGATCATTATTGTCACCGATGTCCCGCTGGGTGTGAGTTTTCCTTGCCCTTATGTGGGCCTACCGAGGATGTCGTGGAGGTTTGTGCAGCCCTTTGAGACACTAGTGATTTAGGGCTATATAAGTAAACATTGATTGATTGATTGATGTATTCAATATCACAGGCATTTTTAGACACTTTGCACGTTTGGATTAGGAATCATGTTGAAATACATTTGTATTGCTTTTTTCTCATTATCTCAGGATTCTAAGTACATTACTGTCAAATTTAGTAAAAAATGACTTTTTGTTTTTGCATACCTTACCAAATGTTTATTTTCCAGTAAAACTCTCAAAGATACATTTCTTCAGGCATTATTGGACATTTTGCATTTCTAGTTTTGGAGTTATGTTTCAAAAACTGTCATTTTGAGTGTGACCAATATGAGGCCAGTAAAACCTAAATTTTTTATTTGTGATTCTTTCCAAAATACCTGATTCTGCTAAAACTCACAAGAATTCAATATTACAGGCTTTTTTAGACAAATTTCATGTTTTGTTTTGGAGTTATGATGATAAACCTTTCCTATTTAGTGTGACAGTTACACTGTTATATTGAATAAAAAAACTAACTTGTGTCTTTGCAAACCTTACAAAAGATAATTGTTCTAGTACAACTAACAAAAATACCCATCTCTAGACATTATTAGCCATTTTTCATGTGTTGTTTAGAAGTTATGTGTGAATACATTTTTATTGCTTTTTTCGCATTATCTCAGGATTCTAAGACTGTTATAGTCATATTGAGTAAAAAACTACTTTTTGCATTTGCAAGATTTAATAAAGCATATGTTTCGAGTAAAACTCCCAAAGATGCATTATTTCAGGCATTATTAGCCATTTTTCATGTGTGGTGTAGGAGTTATGTTTAAACAACTGTCATATTGATTGTTACAGTATACAGTCATATTGAGTAAAACCTCATTTTTGTATTTGCAAACCATACAAAAACAATTGTTTCTAGTAAAACTCACATGTATTCAATATCACAGGCATTTTTAGAAACTTTGCACGTTTGGATTAGGAATTATGTTGGAATACATATTTATTGCTTTTTTCGCATTATCTCAGGATTCTAAGTACATTACTGTCAAATTTAGTAAAAAATGAGTTTTGGTTTTTGCATACCTTACCAAATGTTTATTTTCCAGTAAAACTCTCAAAGATACATTTCGTCAGGCATTATTGGACATTTTGCATTTCTAGTTTTGGAGTTATGTTTCAAAAACTGTCATTTCGAGTGTGACCAATATGAGGCCAGTAAAACCTAATTTTTGTATTTGTGATTCTTTCCAAAATACCTGATTCTGCTAAAACTCACATAAATTCAATATTACAGGCTTTTTTAGACAAATGGCATGTTTTGTTTTGGAGTTATGATGATAAACCTTTCCTATTTAGTGTGACGGTTACACTGTTATATTGAATAAAAAAACAAACTTGTGTCTTTGCAAACCTTACAAAAGATCATTTTTCTTGTACAACTAAAAAAATTCCCATCTCTAGACATTATTAGCCATTTTTCTAGTGTTGTTTAGAAGTTATGTGTGAATACATTTTTATTGCTTTTTTCGCATTATCTCAGGATTCTAAGACTATTATAGTCATATTGAGTAAAAAAACTACTTTTTGCATTTGCAAGATTTAAAAAAAAATATGTTTTTACAAAAATGAGGTATTACTCAATATGACTGTATACTGTAACACTTAATATGACAGTTATTTAAACATAACTCCTACACCACACATGGAAAATGAATATAATGCCTGAAATAATGCATCTTTGGGAGTTTTACTCGAAACATATGCTTTTTTTAAATCTTGCAAATGCAAAAAGTAGTTTTTTACTCAATATGACTATAATGTTCTTAGAATCCTGAGATAATGCGAAAAAAGCAATAAAAATGTATTCAAACATAACTTCTTAACAACACAATGCAAAATGGCTAATAATGCCTAGAGATATGTATTTTTGTTAGTAGTACTAGAAAAAATGATCTTTTGTAAGGTTTCTAAAGACACAAGTTAGTTTTTTTATTCAATATAACAGTGTGACTGTCAAGCTAATTATGAAAGGTTTATAATCATAACTCTAAAACCAAACATGAACTTTGTCTAAAAAAAGCCTGTAATATTGAATTTATGTGAGTTTGACCTGAATATGGTATTTTGGAAAGGTTCAAAAATACAAAAATCAGGTTTTACTGGCCTCATATTGGTCAAACTCAAAATGTCAGTTTATGAAACATAACTCCAAAAATACACATGCAATATGTCTAATAATGCCTGAAGAAATGCATCTTTGAGAGGTTTTCCTGAAAAAAAACATTTGGTACCGTTTACAAAAAACAAAAAGTAATGTTTTACTCAATTTGACAGTAATGTACTTAGAATCCTGAGATAATGCGAATAAAGCAATAAAAATGTATTCCAACATAATTCCTAATCCAAACGTGCAAAGAGTCTAAAAAAGCCTGTGATATTGAATACATGTGAGTTTTACTAGATACAGTTGTTTTTCTATGGTTTGCAAATACAAAAATGAGGTATTACTCAATATGACTGTATACTGTAACACTCAATATGACAGTTATTTAAACATAACTCCTACACCACACATGGAAAATGGCTAATGATGCCTGAAATAATGCATCTTTGGGAGTTTTACTCGAAGCATATGCTTTTTTAAATCTTGCAAATGCAAAAAGTAGTTTTTTACTCAATATGACTATAATGTTCTTAGAATCCTGAGATAATGCGAAAAAAGCAATAAAAATGTATTCAAACATAACTTCTAAACAACACATGCAAAATGGCTAATAATGCCTAGATATATGTATTTTTGTTAGTAGTACTAGAAAAATGATCTTTTGTAAGGTTTCTAAAGACACAAGTTAGTTTTTTTATTCAATATAACAGTGTGACTGTCAACCTAAATATGAAAGGTTTATAATCATAACTCCAAAACCAAACATGAACTTTGTCTAAAAAAGCCTGTAATATTGAATTTATGTGAGTTTGACCTGAATCAGGTATTTTGGAAAGGTTCAAAAATACAAAAATCAGGTTTTACTGGCCTCATATTGGTCAAACTCAAAATGTCAGTTTATGAAACATAACTCCAAAAATACACATGCAATATGTCTAATAATGCCTGAAGAAATGCATCTTTGAGAGTTTTCCTGAAAAAAAAAACATTTGGTACCGTTTGCAAAAACAAAAAGTAATGTTTTACTCCATTTGACAGTAATGTACTTAGAATCCTGAGATAATGCGAATAAAGCAATAAAAATGTATTCCAACATAATTCCTAATCCAAACGTGCAAAGAGTCTAAAAATGCCTGTGATATTGAATACATGTGAGTTTTACCAGATGCAGTTGTTTTTCTATGGTTTGCAAATACAAAAATGAGGTATTACTCAATATGACTGTATACTGTAACACTCAATATGACAGTTATTTAAACATAACTCGTACACCACACATGGAAAATGGCTAATAATGCCTGAAATAATGCATCTTTGGGAGTTTTACTCGAAACATATGCTTTTTTAAATCTTGCAAATGCAAAAAGTAGTTTTTTACTCAATATGACTATAATGTTCTTAGAATCCTGAGATAATGCGAAAAAAGCAATAAAAATGTATTCAAACATAACTTCTAAACAACACATGCAAAATGGCTAATAATGCTAGAGATATGTATTTTTGTTAGTAGTACTAGAAAAATGATCTTTTGTAAGGTTTCTAAAGACACATGTTAGTTTTTTTATTCAATATAACAGTGTGACTGTCAACCTAAACATGAAAGGTTTATAATCATAACTCCAAAACCAAACATGAACTTTGTCTAAAAAAGCCTGTAATATTGAATTTATGTGAGTTTGACCTGAATCAGGTATTTTGGAAAGGTTCAAAAATACAAAAATCAGGTTTTACTGGCCTCATATTGGTCAAACTCAAAATGTCAGTTTATGAAACATAACTCCAAAAATACACATGCAATATGTCTAATAATGCCTGAAGAAATGCATCTTTGAGAGTTTTCCTGAAAAAAAAAACATTTGGTACCGTTTGCAAAAACAAAAAGTAATGTTTTACTCAATTTGACAGTAATGTACTTAGAATCCTGAGATAATGCGAATAAAGCAATAAAAATGTATTCCAACATAATTCCTAATCCAAACGTGCAAAGAGTCTAAAAATGCCTGTGATATTGAATACATGTGAGTTTTACCAGATGCAGTTGTTTTTCTATGGTTTGCAAATACAAAAATGAGGTATTACTCAATATGACTGTATACTGTAACACTCAATATGACAGTTATTTAAACATAACTCGTACACCACACATGGAAAATGGCTAATAATGCCTGAAATAATGCATCTTTGGGAGTTTTAACTCGAAACATATGCTTTTTTAAATCTTGCAAATGCAAAAAGTAGTTTTTACTCAATATGACTATAATGTTCTTAGAATCCTGAGATAATGCGAAAAAAGCAATAAAAATGTATTCAAACATAACTTCTAAACAACACATGCAAAATGGCTAATAATGCCTAGAGATATGTATTTTTGTTAGTAGTACTAGAAAAATGATCTTTTGTAAGGTTTCTAAAGACACAAGTTAGTTTTTTTATTCAATATAACAGTGTGACTGTCAAGCTAATTATGAAAGGTTTATAATCATAACTCCAAAACCAAACATGAACTTTGTCTAAAAAAGCCTGTAATATTGAATTTATGTGAGTTTGACCTGAATCAGGTATTTTGGAAAGGTTCAAAAATACAAAAATCAGGTTTTACTGGCCTCATATTGGTCAAACTCAAAATGTCAGTTTATGAAACATAACTCCAAAAATACACATGCAATAAGTCTAATAATGCCTGAAGAAATGCTTCTTTGAGAGTTTTCCTGAAAAAAAAAAAACATTTGATACCGTTTGCAAAAACAAAAAGTAATGTTTTACTCAATTTGACAGTAATGTACTTAGAATCCTGAGATAATGCGAATAAAGCAATAAAAATGTATTCCAACATAATTCCTCATCCAAACGTGCAAAGTGTCTAAAAAGGCCTGTGATATTGAATACATGTGAGTTTTACTAGATACAGTTGTTTTTCTATGGTTTGCAAATACAAAAATGAGGTATTACTCCTGCCTGTTGGCAACAGCACGCGACTGGGAGCTGTCAGTTGATCTGGGAAAGCAGTTGAAGTTCCTGACGTGGTTGCTAAAACAACACTAAGGCCAGATATTGTGCTCACCTCAGTGGCCTCCAAGCAGGTAATCCTCTTGGAGCTCACAGTGCCTTGGGAGGACCGTATGGAGGAGGCCAATGAGAGGAAGAGTGCAAAGTACTCTCAGCTTGTGGAGGAGTGTCGGAGCAATGGATACGCCTACTCTGATGACAAGCGATACAGCCAGGGACTCTTCAAGACCAAGAAGATGTGCCGGCCGGTTGAAGTGGGGTGTCGAGGGTTTGTGGGCAAATCTCTCTGCAGGGCCTACAGAATGCTTGGCATCACAGGGGCCAGCCAGCAAAGGGCCATGAAGTTAGTCACAGATGCAGCAGAAGTGGCATCAAGGTGGCTGTGGATCAGGAGGGGAGAGGCGTGGCATGTAGGGCAGTAGCGCTACCTGGACACAGGCTGGGGCCTGATCAACCCTGGCTGGGTCGCCTAGGGGAGGGGGTCTGATTGTTGAAAGACCCGAAACCCCCTGTGATCCTAGGTTACATCACTGAGGATGTGTCCAGTTGCACCATTGGTGTATTTAAAAAGGCAAATACAAAAATGAAGTAATACTCAATATGACTGTATACTGTAACACTCAATATGACAGTTATTTAAACATAACTCCTACACCACACATGGAAAATGGCTAATAATGCCTGAAATAATGCATCTTTGGGAGTTTTACTCGAAACATATGCTTTTTTAAATCTTGCAAATGCAAAAAGTAGTTTTTAACTCAATATGACTATAATGTTCTTAGAATCCTGAGATAATGCGAAAAAAGCAATAAAAATGTATTCAAACATAACTTCTAAACAACACATGCAAAATGGCTAATAATGCCTAGAGATATGTATTTTTTTTAGTAGTACTAGAAAAATGATCTTTTGTAAGGTTTCTAAAGACACAAGTTAGTTTTTTTTATTCAATATAACAGTGTGACTGTCAACCTAATTATGAAAGGTTTATAATCATAACTCCAAAACCAAACATGAACTTTGTCTAAAAAAGCCTGTAATATTGAATTTATGTGAGTTTGACCTGAATCAGGTATTTTGGAAAGGTTCAAAAATACAAAAATCAGGTTTTACTGGCCTCATATTGGTCAAACTCAAAATGTCAGTTTATGAAACATAACTCCAAAAATACACATGCAATATGTCTAATAATGCCTGAAGAAATGCATCTTTGAGAGTTTTCCTGAAAAAAAAACATTTGGTACCGTTTGCAAAAACAAAAAGTAATGTTTTACTCAATTTGACAGTAATGTACTTAGAATCCTAAGATAATGTGAATAAAGCAATACAAATGTATTCCAACATAATTCCTAATCCAAACGTGCAAAGTGTCTAAAAATGCCTGTGATATTGAATGCATGTGAGTTTTACTAGATACAGTTGTTTTTCTATGGTTTGCAAATACAAAAATTAGAGATTACTCAATATGACTGTATACAGTAACACTCAATATGACAGTTATTTAAACATAACTCCTACACCACACATGGAAAATGGCTAATAATGCCTGAAATAATGCATCTTTGGGAGTTTTACTGGAAACATATGCTTTTTTAAATCTTGCAAATGCAAAAAGTAGTTTTTTACTCAATATGACTATAATGTTCTTAGAATCCTGAGATAATGCGAAAAAAGCAATAAAAATGTATTCAAACATAACTTCTAAACAACACATGCAAAATGGCTAATAATGCCTAGAGATATGTATTTTTGTTAGTAGTACTAGAAAAATGATCTTTTGTAAGGTTTCTAAAGACACAAGTTAGTTTTTTTATTCAATATAACAGTGTGACTGTCAACCTAAATATGAAAGGTTTATAATCATAACTCCAAAACCAAACATGAACTTTGTCTAAAAAAACCTTTATTATTGAATTTATGTGAGTTTGACTTGAATCAGGTATTTTGGAAACGTTCAAAAATACAAAAATCAGGTTTTACTGGCCTCATATTGGTCTAACTCAAAATGTCAGTTTATGAAACATAACTCCAAAAATACACATGCAATATGTCTAATAATGCCTGAAGAAATGCATCTTTGAGAGTTTTCCTGAAAAAAAAACATTTGGTACCGTTTGCAAAAACAAAAAGTAATGTTTTACTCAATTTGACAGTAATGTACTTAGAATCCTGAGATAATGCGAATAAAGCAATAAAAATGTATTCCAACATAATTCCTAATCCAAACGTGCAAAGTGTCTAAAAATGCCTGTGATATTGAATACATGTGAGTTTTACTAGATACATTTGTTTTTCTATGGTTTGCAAATACAAAAATGAGGTATTACTCAATATGACTGTATACTGTAACACTCAATATGACAGTTATTTAAACATAACTCCTACACCACACATGGAAAATGGCTAATAATGCCTGAAATAATGCATCTTTGGGAGTTTTACTCGAAAAATATGCTTTTTTAAATCTTGCAAATGCAAAAAGTAGTTTTTTACTCATTATGACTATAATGTTCTTAGAATCCTGAGATAATGCGAAAAAAGCAATAAAAATGTATTCAAACATAACTTCTAAACAACACATGCAAAATGGCTAATAATGCCTAGAGATATGTATTTGTGTTAGTAGTACTAGAACAATGATCTTTTGTAAGGTTCCTAAAGACACAAGTTAGTTTTTTTATTCAATATAACAGTGTGACTGTCAACCTACATATGAAAGGTTTATAATCATAACTCCAAAACCAAACATGAACTTTGTCTAAAAAAGCCTGGAATATTGAATTTATGTGAGTTTGACCTGAATCAGGTATTTTGGAAAGGTTCAAAAATACAAAAATCAGGTTTTACTGGCCTCATATTGGTCAAACTCAAAATGTCAGTTTATGAAACATAACTCCAAAAATACACATGCAATAAGTCTAATAATGCCTGAAGAAATGCTTCTTTGAGAGTTTTCCTGAAAAAAAAAAAACATTTGATACCGTTTGCAAAAACAAAAAGTAATGTTTTACTCAATTTGACAGTAATGTACTTAGAATCCTGAGATAATGCGAATAAAGCAATAAAAATGTATTCCAACATAATTCCTCATCCAAACGTGCAAAGTGTCTAAAAAGGCCTGTGATATTGAATACATGTGAGTTCTACTAGATACAGTTGTTTTTCTATGGTTTGCAAATACAAAAATGAGGTATTACTCAATATGACTGTATACTGTAACACTCAATATGACAGTTATTTAAACATAACTCCTACACCACACATGGAAAATGGCTAATAATGCCTGAAATAATGCATCTTTGGGAGTTTTACTCGAAACATATGCTTTTTTAAATCTTGCAAATGCAAAAAGTAGTTTTTTACTCAATATGACTATAATGTTCTTAGAATCCTGAGATAATGCGAAAAAAGCAATAAAAATGTATTCAAACATAACTTCTAAACAACACATGCAAAATGGCTAATAATGCCTAGAGATATGTATTTTTTTAGTAGTACTAGAAAAAGGATCTTTTGTAAGGTTTCTAAAGACACAAGTTAGTTTTTTTTATTCAATATAACAGTGTGACTGTCAACCTAATTATGAAAGGTTTATAATCATAACTCCAAAACCAAACATGAACTTTGTCTAAAAAAGCCTGTAATATTGAATTTATGTGAGTTTGACCTGAATCAGGTATTTTGGAAAGGTTCAAAAATACAAAAATCAGGTTTTACTGGCCTCATATTGGTCAAACTCAAAATGTCAGTTTATGAAACATAACTCCAAAAATACACATGCAATATGTCTAATAATGCCTGAAGAAATGCATCTTTGAGAGTTTTCCTGAAAAAAAAACATTTGGTACCGTTTGCAAAAACAAAAAGTAATGTTTTACTCAATTTGACAGTAATGTACTTAGAATCCTGAGATAATGTGAATAAAGCAATACAAATGTATTCCAACATAATTCCTAATCCAAACGTGCAAAGTGTCTAAAAATGCCTGTGATATTGAATGCATGTGAGTTTTACTAGATACAGTTGTTTTTCTATGGTTTGCAAATACAAAAATTAGGTATTACTCAATATGACTGTATACAGTAACACTCAATATGACAGTTATTTAAACATAACTCCTACACCACACATGGAAAATGGCTAATAATGCCTGAAATAATGCATCTTTGGGAGTTTTACTGGAAACATATGCTTTTTTAAATCTTGCAAATGCAAAAAGTAGTTTTTTACTCAATATGACTATAATGTTCTTAGAATCCTGAGATAATGCGAAAAAAGCAATAAAAATGTATTCAAACATAACTTCTAAACAACACATGCAAAATGGCTAATAATGCCTAGAGATATGTATTTTTGTTAGTAGTACTAGAAAAATGATCTTTTGTAAGGTTTCTAAAGACACAAGTTAGTTTTTTTATTCAATATAACAGTGTGACTGTCAACCTAAATATGAAAGGTTTATAATCATAACTCCAAAACCAAACATGAACTTTGTCTAAAAAAAACCTTTATTATTGAATTTATGTGAGTTTGACTTGAATCAGGTATTTTGGAAAGGTTCAAAAATACAAAAATCAGGTTTTACTGGCCTCATATTGGTCAAACTCAAAATGTCAGTTTATGAAACATAACTCCAAAAATACACATGCAATATGTCTAATAATGCCTGAAGAAATGCATCTTTGAGAGTTTTCCTGAAAAAAAAACATTTGGTACCGTTTGCAAAAACAAAAAGTAATGTTTTACTCAATTTGACAGTAATGTACTTAGAATCCTGAGATAATGCGAATAAAGCAATAAAAATTTAATCCAACATAATTCCTAATCCAAACGTGCAAAGTGTCTAAAAATGCCTGTGATATTGAATACATGTGAGTTTTACTATATACAGTTGTTTTTCTATGGTTTGCAAATACAAAAATGAGGTATTACTCAATATGACTGTATACTGTAACACTCAATATGACAGTTATTTAAACATAACTCCTACACCACACATGGAAAATGGCTAATAATGCCTGAAATAATGCATCTTTGGGAGTTTTACTGGAAACATATGCTTTTTTAAATCTTGCAAATGCAAAAAGTAGTTTTTTACTCATTATGACTATAATGTTCTTAGAATCCTGAGATAATGCGAAAAAAGCAATAAAAATGTATTCAAACATAACTTCTAAACAACACATGCAAAATGGCTAATAATGCCTAGAGATATGTATTTGTGTTAGTAGTACTAGAACAATGATCTTTTGTAAGGTTCCTAAAGACACAAGTTAGTTTTTTTTATTCAATATAACAGTGTGACTGTCAACCTACATATGAAAGGTTTATAATCATAACTCCAAAACCAAACATGAACTTTGTCTAAAAAAGCCTGGAATATTGAATTTATGTGAGTTTGACCTGAATCAGGTATTTTGGAAAGGTTCAAAAATACAAAAATCAGGTTTTACTGGCCTCATATTGGTCAAACTCAAAATGTCAGTTTATGAAACATAACTCCAAAAATACACATGCAATAAGTCTAATAATGCCTGAAGAAATGCTTCTTTGAGAGTTTTCCTGAAAAAAAAAAAACATTTGATACCGTTTGCAAAAACAAAAAGTAATGTTTTACTCAATTTGACAGTAATGTACTTAGAATCCTGAGATAATGCGAATAAAGCAATAAAAATGTATTCCAACATAATTCCTCATCCAAACGTGCAAAGTGTCTAAAAAGGCCTGTGATATTGAATACATGTGAGTTTTACTAGATACAGTTGTTTTTCTATGGTTTGCAAATACAAAAATGAGGTATTACTCAATATGACTGTATACTGTAACACTCAATATGACAGTTATTTAAACATAACTCCTACACCACACATGGAAAATGGCTAATAATGCCTGAAATAATGCATCTTTGGGAGTTTTACTCGAAACATATGCTTTTTTAAATCTTGCAAATGCAAAAAGTAGTTTTTTACTCAATATGACTATAATGTTCTTAGAATCCTGAGATAATGCGAAAAAAGCTATACAAATGTATTCAAACATAACTTCTAAACAACACATGCAAAATGGCTAATAATGCCTAGAGATATGTATTTTTGTTAGTAGTACTAGAAAAATGATCTTTTGTAAGGTTTCTAAAGACACATGTTAGTTTTTTTTATTCAATATAACAGTGTGACTGTCAACCTAAATATGAAAGGTTTATAATCATAACTCCAAAACCAAACACGAACTTTGTCTAAAAAAGCCTGTAATATTGAATTTATGTAAGTTTGACCTGAATCAGGTATTTTGGAAAGGTTCAAAAATACAAAAATCAGGTTTTACTGGCCTCATATTGGTCAAACTCAAAATGTCAGTTTATGAAACATAACTCCAAAAATACACATGCAATATGTCTAATAATGCCTGAAGAAATGCATCTTTCAGAGTTTTCCTGAAAAAAAAAACATTTGGTACCGTTTGCAAAAACGAAAAGTAATGTTTTACTCAATTTGACAGTAATGTACTTAGAATCCTGAGATAATGCGAATAAAGCAATAAAAATGTATTCCAACATAATTCCTAATCCAAACGTGCAAAGTGTCTAAAAATGCCTGTGATATTGAATACATGTGAGTTTTACTAGATACAGTTGTTTTTCTATAGTTTGCAAATACAAAAATGAGGTATTACTCAATATGACTGTATACTGTAACACTCAATATGACAGTTATTTAAAAATAACTCCTACACCACACATGGAAAATGGCTAATAATGCCTGAAATAATGCATCTTTGGGAGTTTTACTCCAAACATATGCTTTTTTAAATCTTGCAAATGCAAAAAGTAGTTTTTTACTCAATATGACTATAATGTTCTTAGAATCCTGAGATAATGCGAAAAAAGCAATAAAAATGTATTCAAACATAACTTCTAAACAACACATGCAAAATGGCTAATAATGCCTAGAGATATGTATTTTTGTTAGTAGTACTAGAAAAATTATCTTTTGTAAGGTTTCTAAAGACACAAGTTAGTTTTTTTATTCAATATAACAGTGTGACTGTCAACCTAAACATGAAAGGTTTATAATCATAACTCCAAAACCAAACATGAACTTTGTCTAAATAAGCCTTTAATATTGAATTTATGTGAGTTTGACCTGAATCAGGTATTTTGGAAAGGTTCAAAAATACAAAAATCAGGTTTTACTGGCCTCATATTGGTCAAACTCAAAATGTCAGTTTATGAAACATAACTCCAAAAATACACATGCAATATGTCTAATAATGCCTGAAGAAATGCATCTTTGAGAGTTTTCCTGAAAAAAAAAACATTTGGTACCGTTTGCAAAAACGAAAAGTAATGTTTTACTCAATTTGACAGTAATGTACTTAGAATCCTGAGATAATGCGAATAAAGCAATAAAAATGTATTCCAACATAATTCCTAGTCCAAACGTGCAAAGTGTCTAAAAATGCCTGTGATATTGAAAACATGTGAGTTTTACTAGATACAGTTGTTTTTCTATAGTTTGCAAATACAAAAATGAAGTATTACTCAATATGACTGTATACTGTAACACTCAATATGACAGTTATTTAAACATAACTCCTACACCACACATGGAAAATGGCTAATAATGCCTGAAATAATGCATCTTTGGGAGTTTTACTCGAAACATATGCTTTTTTAAATCTTGCAAATGCAAAAAGTAGTTTTTTACTCAATATGACTATAATGTTCTTAGAATCCTGAGATAATGCGAAAAAAGCAATAAAAATGTATTCAAACATAACTTCTAAACAACACATGCAAAATGGCTAATAATGCCTAGGGATATGTATTTTTTTTAGTAGTACTAGAAAAATTATCTTTTGTAAGGTTTCTAAAGACACAAGTTAGTTTTTTTTATTCAATATAACAGTGTGACTGTCAAGCTAAACATGAAAGGTTTATAATCATAACTCCAAAACCAAACATGAACTTTGTCTAAAAAAGCCTGTAATATTGAATTTATGTGAGTTTGACCTGAATCAGGTATTTTGGAAAGGTTCAAAAATACAAAAATCAGGTTTTACTGGCCTCATATTGGTCAAACTCAAAATGTCAGTTTATGAAACATAACTCCAAAAATACACATGCAATATGTCTAATAATGCCTGAAGAAATGCATCTTTGAGAGTTTTCCTGAAAAAAAAACATTTGGTACCGTTTGCAAAAACGAAAAGTAATGTTTTACTCAATTTGACAGTAATGTACTTAGAATCCTGAGATAATGCGAATAAAGCAATAAAAATGTATTCCAACATAATTCCTAATTCAAACGTGCAAAGTGTCTAAAAATGCCTGTGATATTGAATACATGTGAGTTTTACTAGATACAGTTGTTTTTCTATGGTTTGCAAATACAAAAATGAGGTATTACTCAATATGACTGTATACTGTAACACTCAATATGACAGTTATTTAAACATAACTCCTACACCACACATGGAAAATGGCTAATAATGCCTGAAATAATGCATCTTTGGGAGTTTTACTCGAAACATATGCTTTTTTAAATCTTGCAAATGCAAAAAGTAGTTTTTTACTCAATATGACTATAATGTTCTTAGAATCCTGAGATAATGCGAAAAAAGCAATAAAAATGTATTCAAACATAACTTCTAAACAACACATGCAAAATGGCTAATAATGCCTAGATATATGTATTTTTGTTAGTAGTACTAGAAAAATGATCTTTTGTAAGGTTTCTAAAGACACAAGTTAGTTTTTTTATTCAATATAACAGTGTGACTGTCAACCTAAATATGAAAGGTTTATAATCATAACTCCAAAACCAAACATGAACTTTGTCTAAAAAAGCCTGTAATATTGAATTTATGTGAGTTTGACCTGAATCAGGTATTTTGAAAAGGTTCAAAAATACAAAAATCAGGTTTTACTGGCCTCATATTGGTCAAACTCAAAATGTCAGTTTATGAAACATAACTCCAAAAATACACATGCAATATGTCTAATAATGCCTGAAGAAATGCATCTTTGAGAGTTTTCCTGAAAAAAAAACATTTGGTACCGTTTGCAAAAACGAAAAGTAATGTTTTACTCAATTTGACAGTAATGTACTTAGAATCCTGAGATAATGCGAATAAAGCAATAAAAATGTATTCCAACATAATTCCTAATTCAAACGTGCAAAGTGTCTAAAAATGCCTGTGATATTGAATACATGTGAGTTTTACTAGATACAGTTGTTTTTCTATAGTTTGCAAATACAAAAATGAGGTATTACTCAATATGACTGTATACTGTAACACTCAATATGACAGTTATTTAAAAATAACTCCTACACCACACATGGAAAATGGCTAATAATGCCTGAAATAATGCATCTTTGGGAGTTTTACTCCAAACATATGCTTTTTTAAATCTTGCAAATGCAAAAAGTAGTTTTTTACTCAATATGACTATAATGTTCTTAGAATCCTGAGATAATGCGAAAAAAGCAATAAAAATGTATTCAAACATAACTTCTAAACAACACATGCAAAATGGCTAATAATGCCTAGAGATATGTATTTTTGTTAGTAGTACTAGAAAAATTATCTTTTGTAAGGTTTCTAAAGACACAAGTTAGTTTTTTTATTCAATATAACAGTGTGACTGTCAACCTAAACATGAAAGGTTTATAATCATAACTCCAAAACCAAACATGAACTTTGTCTAAATAAGCCTTTAATATTGAATTTATGTGAGTTTGACCTGAATCAGGTATTTTGGAAAGGTTCAAAAATACAAAAATCAGGTTTTACTGGCCTCATATTGGTCAAACTCAAAATGTCAGTTTATGAAACATAACTCCAAAAATACACATGCAATATGTCTAATAATGCCTGAAGAAATGCATCTTTGAGAGTTTTCCTGAAAAAAAAAACATTTGGTACCGTTTGCAAAAACGAAAAGTAATGTTTTACTCAATTTGACAGTAATGTACTTAGAATCCTGAGATAATGCGAATAAAGCAATAAAAATGTATTCCAACATAATTCCTAGTCCAAACGTGCAAAGTGTCTAAAAATGCCTGTGATATTGAATACATGTGAGTTTTACTAGATACAGTTGTTTTTCTATAGTTTGCAAATACAAAAATGAAGTATTACTCAATATGACTGTATACTGTAACACTCAATATGACAGTTATTTAAACATAACTCCTACACCACACATGGAAAATGGCTAATAATGCCTGAAATAATGCATCTTTGGGAGTTTTACTCGAAACATATGCTTTTTTAAATCTTGCAAATGCAAAAAGTAGTTTTTTACTCAATATGACTATAATGTTCTTAGAATCCTGAGATAATGCGAAAAAAGCAATAAAAATGTATTCAAACATAACTTCTAAACAACACATGCAAAATGGCTAATAATGCCTAGGGATATGTATTTTTTTTAGTAGTACTAGAAAAATTATCTTTTGTAAGGTTTCTAAAGACACAAGTTAGTTTTTTTTATTCAATATAACAGTGTGACTGTCAAGCTAATTATGAAAGGTTTATAATCATAACTCCAAAACCAAACATGAACTTTGTCTAAAAAAGCCTGTAATATTGAATTTATGTGAGTTTGACCTGAATCAGGTATTTTGGAAAGGTTCAAAAATACAAAAATCAGGTTTTACTGGCCTCATATTGGTCAAACTCAAAATGTCAGTTTATGAAACATAACTCCAAAAATACACATGCAATATGTCTAATAATGCCTGAAGAAATGCATCTTTGAGAGTTTTCCTGAAAAAAAAACATTTGGTACCGTTTGCAAAAACGAAAAGTAATGTTTTACTCAATTTGACAGTAATGTACTTAGAATCCTGAGATAATGCGAATAAAGCAATAAAAATGTATTCCAACATAATTCCTAATTCAAACGTGCAAAGTGTCTAAAAATGCCTGTGATATTGAATACATGTGAGTTTTACTAGATACAGTTGTTTTTCTATGGTTTGCAAATACAAAAATGAGGTATTACTCAATATGACTGTATACTGTAACACTCAATATGACAGTTATTTAAACATAACTCCTACACCACACATGGAAAATGGCTAATAATGCCTGAAATAATGCATCTTTGGGAGTTTTACTCGAAACATATGCTTTTTTAAATCTTGCAAATGCAAAAAGTAGTTTTTTACTCAATATGACTATAATGTTCTTAGAATCCTGAGATAATGCGAAAAAAGCAATAAAAATGTATTCAAACATAACTTCTAAACAACACATGCAAAATGGCTAATAATGCCTAGATATATGTATTTTTGTTAGTAGTACTAGAAAAATGATCTTTTGTAAGGTTTCTAAAGACACAAGTTAGTTTTTTTATTCAATATAACAGTGTGACTGTCAACCTAAATATGAAAGGTTTATAATCATAACTCCAAAACCAAACATGAACTTTGTCTAAAAAAGCCTGTAATATTGAATTTATGTGAGTTTGACCTGAATCAGGTATTTTGAAAAGGTTCAAAAATACAAAAATCAGGTTTTACTGGCCTCATATTGGTCAAACTCAAAATGTCAGTTTATGAAACATAACTCCAAAAATACACATGCAATATGTCTAATAATGCCTGAAGAAATGCATCTTTGAGAGTTTTCCTGAAAAAAAACATTTGGTACCGTTTGCAAAAACAAAAAGTAATGTTTTACTCAATTTGACAGTAATGTACTTAGAATCCTGAGATAATGTGAATAAAGCAATACAAATGTATTCCAACATAATTCCTAATCCAAACGTGCAAAGTGTCTAAAAATGCCTGTGATATTGAATGCATGTGAGTTTTACTAGATACAGTTGTTTTTCTATGGTTTGCAAATACAAAAATTAGGTATTACTCAATATGACTGTATACAGTAACACTCAATATGACAGTTATTTAAACATAACTCCTACACCACACATGGAAAATGGCTAATAATGCCTGAAATAATGCATCTTTGGGAATTTTACTGGAAACATATGCTTTTTTAAATCTTGCAAATGCAAAAAGTAGTTTTTTACTCAATATGACTATAATGTTCTTAGAATCCTGAGATAATGCGAAAAAAGCAATAAAAATGTATTCAAACATAACTTCTAAACAACACATGCAATATGTCTAATAATGCCTGAAGAAATGCATCTTTGAGAGTTTTCCTGAAAAAAAAAACATTTGGTACCGTTTGCAAAAACAAAAAGTAATGTTTTACTCAATTTGACAGTAATGTACTTAGAATCCTGAGATAATGCGAATAAAGCAATAAAAATGTATTCCAACATAATTCCTAATCCAAACGTGCAAAGTGTCTAAAAATGCCTGTGATATTGAATACATGTGAGTTTTACTAGATACAGTTGTTTTTCTATGGTTTGCAAATACAAAAATGAGGTATTACTCAATATGACTGTATACTGTAACACTCAATATGACAGTTATTTAAACATAACTCCTACACCACACATGGAAAATGGCTAATAATGCCTGAAAAAATGCATCTTTGGGAGTTTTACTGGAAACATATGCTTTTTTAAATCTTGCAAATGCAAAAAGTAGTTTTTTACTCAATATGACTATAATGTTCTTAGAATCCTGAGATAATGCGAAAAAAGCAATAAAAATGTATTCAAACATAACTTCTAAACAACACATGCAAAATGGCTAATAATGCCTAGAGATATGTATTTTTGTTAGTAGTACTAGAAAAATGATCTTTTGTAAGGTTCCTAAAGACACAAGTAAGTTTTTTTATTCAATATAACAGTGTGACTGTCAACCTACATATGAAAGGTTTATAATCATAACTCCAAAACCAAACATGAACTTTGTCTAAAAAAGCCTGTAATATTGAATTTATGTGAGTTTGACCTGAATCAGGTATTTTGGAAAGGTTCAAAAATACAAAAATCAGGTTTTACTGGCCTCATATTGGTCTAACTCAAAATGTCAGTTTATGAAACATAACTCCAAAAATACACATGCAATATGTCTAATAATGCCTGAAGAAATGCTTCTTTGAGAGTTTTCCTGAAAAAAAAAAAACATTTGATACCGTTTGCAAAAACAAAAAGTAATGTTTTACTCAATTTGACAGTAATGTACTTAGAATCCTGAGATAATGCGAATAAAGCAATAAAAATGTATTCCAACATAATTCCTCATCCAAACGTGCAAAGTGTCTAAAAAGGCCTGTGATATTGAATACATGTGAGTTTTACTAGATACAGTTGTTTTTCTATGGTTTGCAAATACAAAAATGAGGTATTACTCAATATGACTGTATACTGTAACACTCAATATGACAGTTATTTAAACATAACTCCTACACCACACATGGAAAATGGCTAATAATGCCTGAAATAATGCATCTTTGGGAGTTTTACTCGAAACATATGCTTTTTTAAATCTTGCAAATGCAAAAAGTAGTTTTTTACTCAATATGACTATAATGTTCTTAGAATCCTGAGATAATGCGAAAAAAGCTATACAAATGTATTCAAACATAACTTCTAAACAACACATGCAAAATGGCTAATAATGCCTAGAGATATGTATTTTTGTTAGTAGTACTAGAAAAATGATCTTTTGTAAGGTTTCTAAAGACACATGTTAGTTTTTTTTATTCAATATAACAGTGTGACTGTCAACCTAAATATGAAAGGTTTATAATCATAACTCCAAAACCAAACACGAACTTTGTCTAAAAAAGCCTGTAATATTGAATTTATGTAAGTTTGACCTGAATCAGGTATTTTGGAAAGGTTCAAAAATACAAAAATCAGGTTTTACTGGCCTCATATTGGTCAAACTCAAAATGTCAGTTTATGAAACATAACTCCAAAAATACACATGCAATATGTCTAATAATGCCTGAAGAAATGCATCTTTCAGAGTTTTCCTGAAAAAAAAAACATTTGGTACCGTTTGCAAAAACGAAAAGTAATGTTTTACTCAATTTGACAGTAATGTACTTAGAATCCTGAGATAATGCGAATAAAGCAATAAAAATGTATTCCAACATAATTCCTAATCCAAACGTGCAAAGTGTCTAAAAATGCCTGTGATATTGAATACATGTGAGTTTTACTAGATACAGTTGTTTTTCTATAGTTTGCAAATACAAAAATGAGGTATTACTCAATATGACTGTATACTGTAACACTCAATATGACAGTTATTTAAAAATAACTCCTACACCACACATGGAAAATGGCTAATAATGCCTGAAATAATGCATCTTTGGGAGTTTTACTGGAAACATATGCTTTTTTAAATCTTGCAAATGCAAAAAGTAGTTTTTTACTCAATATGACTATAATGTTCTTAGAATCCTGAGATAATGCGAAAAAAGCAATAAAAATGTATTCAAACATAACTTCTAAACAACACATGCAAAATGGCTAATAATGCCTAGAGATATGTATTTTTGTTAGTAGTACTAGAAAAATTATCTTTTGTAAGGTTTCTAAAGACACAAGTTAGTTTTTTTATTCAATATAACAGTGTGACTGTCAACCTAAACATGAAAGGTTTATAATCATAACTCCAAAACCAAACATGAACTTTGTCTAAATAAGCCTTTAATATTGAATTTATGTGAGTTTGACCTGAATCAGGTATTTTGGAAAGGTTCAAAAATACAAAAATCAGGTTTTACTGGCCTCATATTGGTCAAACTCAAAATGTCAGTTTATGAAACATAACTCCAAAAATACACATGCAATATGTCTAATAATGCCTGAAGAAATGCATCTTTGAGAGTTTTCCTGAAAAAAAAAACATTTGGTACCGTTTGCAAAAACGAAAAGTAATGTTTTACTCAATTTGACAGTAATGTACTTAGAATCCTGAGATAATGCGAATAAAGCAATAAAAATGTATTCCAACATAATTCCTAGTCCAAACGTGCAAAGTGTCTAAAAATGCCTGTGATATTGAATACATGTGAGTTTTACTAGATACAGTTGTTTTTCTATAGTTTGCAAATACAAAAATGAAGTATTACTCAATATGACTGTATACTGTAACACTCAATATGACAGTTATTTAAACATAACTCCTACACCACACATGGAAAATGGCTAATAATGCCTGAAATAATGCATCTTTGGGAGTTTTACTCGAAACATATGCTTTTTTAAATCTTGCAAATGCAAAAAGTAGTTTTTTACTCAATATGACTATAATGTTCTTAGAATCCTGAGATAATGCGAAAAAAGCAATAAAAATGTATTCAAACATAACTTCTAAACAACACATGCAAAATGGCTAATAATGCCTAGATATATGTATTTTTGTTAGTAGTACTAGAAAAATGATCTTTTGTAAGGTTTCTAAAGACACAAGTTAGTTTTTTTATTCAATATAACAGTGTGACTGTCAACCTAAATATGAAAGGTTTATAATCATAACTCCAAAACCAAACATGAACTTTGTCTAAAAAAGCCTGTAATATTGAATTTATGTGAGTTTGACCTGAATCAGGTATTTTGAAAAGGTTCAAAAATACAAAAATCAGGTTTTACTGGCCTCATATTGGTCAAACTCAAAATGTCAGTTTATGAAACATAACTCCAAAAATACACATGCAATATGTCTAATAATGCCTGAAGAAATGCATCTTTGAGAGTTTTCCTGAAAAAAAAACATTTGGTACCGTTTGCAAAAACGAAAAGTAATGTTTTACTCAATTTGACAGTAATGTACTTAGAATCCTGAGATAATGCGAATAAAGCAATAAAAATGTATTCCAACATAATTCCTAATTCAAACGTGCAAAGTGTCTAAAAATGCCTGTGATATTGAATACATGTGAGTTTTACTAGATACAGTTGTTTTTCTATAGTTTGCAAATACAAAAATGAGGTATTACTCAATATGACTGTATACTGTAACACTCAATATGACAGTTATTTAAAAATAACTCCTACACCACACATGGAAAATGGCTAATAATGCCTGAAATAATGCATCTTTGGGAGTTTTACTCCAAACATATGCTTTTTTAAATCTTGCAAATGCAAAAAGTAGTTTTTTACTCAATATGACTATAATGTTCTTAGAATCCTGAGATAATGCGAAAAAAGCAATAAAAATGTATTCAAACATAACTTCTAAACAACACATGCAAAATGGCTAATAATGCCTAGAGATATGTATTTTTGTTAGTAGTACTAGAAAAATTATCTTTTGTAAGGTTTCTAAAGACACAAGTTAGTTTTTTTATTCAATATAACAGTGTGACTGTCAACCTAAACATGAAAGGTTTATAATCATAACTCCAAAACCAAACATGAACTTTGTCTAAATAAGCCTTTAATATTGAATTTATGTGAGTTTGACCTGAATCAGGTATTTTGGAAAGGTTCAAAAATACAAAAATCAGGTTTTACTGGCCTCATATTGGTCAAACTCAAAATGTCAGTTTATGAAACATAACTCCAAAAATACACATGCAATATGTCTAATAATGCCTGAAGAAATGCATCTTTGAGAGTTTTCCTGAAAAAAAAAACATTTGGTACCGTTTGCAAAAACGAAAAGTAATGTTTTACTCAATTTGACAGTAATGTACTTAGAATCCTGAGATAATGCGAATAAAGCAATAAAAATGTATTCCAACATAATTCCTAGTCCAAACGTGCAAAGTGTCTAAAAATGCCTGTGATATTGAATACATGTGAGTTTTACTAGATACAGTTGTTTTTCTATAGTTTGCAAATACAAAAATGAAGTATTACTCAATATGACTGTATACTGTAACACTCAATATGACAGTTATTTAAACATAACTCCTACACCACACATGGAAAATGGCTAATAATGCCTGAAATAATGCATCTTTGGGAGTTTTACTCGAAACATATGCTTTTTTAAATCTTGCAAATGCAAAAAGTAGTTTTTTACTCAATATGACTATAATGTTCTTAGAATCCTGAGATAATGCGAAAAAAGCAATAAAAATGTATTCAAACATAACTTCTAAACAACACATGCAAAATGGCTAATAATGCCTAGGGATATGTATTTTTTTTAGTAGTACTAGAAAAATTATCTTTTGTAAGGTTTCTAAAGACACAAGTTAGTTTTTTTTATTCAATATAACAGTGTGACTGTCAAGCTAATTATGAAAGGTTTATAATCATAACTCCAAAACCAAACATGAACTTTGTCTAAAAAAGCCTGTAATATTGAATTTATGTGAGTTTGACCTGAATCAGGTATTTTGGAAAGGTTCAAAAATACAAAAATCAGGTTTTACTGGCCTCATATTGGTCAAACTCAAAATGTCAGTTTATGAAACATAACTCCAAAAATACACATGCAATATGTCTAATAATGCCTGAAGAAATGCATCTTTGAGAGTTTTCCTGAAAAAAAAACATTTGGTACCGTTTGCAAAAACGAAAAGTAATGTTTTACTCAATTTGACAGTAATGTACTTAGAATCCTGAGATAATGCGAATAAAGCAATAAAAATGTATTCCAACATAATTCCTAATTCAAACGTGCAAAGTGTCTAAAAATGCCTGTGATATTGAATACATGTGAGTTTTACTAGATACAGTTGTTTTTCTATGGTTTGCAAATACAAAAATGAGGTATTACTCAATATGACTGTATACTGTAACACTCAATATGACAGTTATTTAAACATAACTCCTACACCACACATGGAAAATGGCTAATAATGCCTGAAATAATGCATCTTTGGGAGTTTTACTCGAAACATATGCTTTTTTAAATCTTGCAAATGCAAAAAGTAGTTTTTTACTCAATATGACTATAATGTTCTTAGAATCCTGAGATAATGCGAAAAAAGCAATAAAAATGTATTCAAACATAACTTCTAAACAACACATGCAAAATGGCTAATAATGCCTAGATATATGTATTTTTGTTAGTAGTACTAGAAAAATGATCTTTTGTAAGGTTTCTAAAGACACAAGTTAGTTTTTTTATTCAATATAACAGTGTGACTGTCAACCTAAATATGAAAGGTTTATAATCATAACTCCAAAACCAAACATGAACTTTGTCTAAAAAAGCCTGTAATATTGAATTTATGTGAGTTTGACCTGAATCAGGTATTTTGAAAAGGTTCAAAAATACAAAAATCAGGTTTTACTGGCCTCATATTGGTCAAACTCAAAATGTCAGTTTATGAAACATAACTCCAAAAATACACATGCAATATGTCTAATAATGCCTGAAGAAATGCATCTTTGAGAGTTTTCCTGAAAAAAAACATTTGGTACCGTTTGCAAAAACAAAAAGTAATGTTTTACTCAATTTGACAGTAATGTACTTAGAATCCTGAGATAATGTGAATAAAGCAATACAAATGTATTCCAACATAATTCCTAATCCAAACGTGCAAAGTGTCTAAAAATGCCTGTGATATTGAATGCATGTGAGTTTTACTAGATACAGTTGTTTTTCTATGGTTTGCAAATACAAAAATTAGGTATTACTCAATATGACTGTATACAGTAACACTCAATATGACAGTTATTTAAACATAACTCCTACACCACACATGGAAAATGGCTAATAATGCCTGAAATAATGCATCTTTGGGAATTTTACTGGAAACATATGCTTTTTTAAATCTTGCAAATGCAAAAAGTAGTTTTTTACTCAATATGACTATAATGTTCTTAGAATCCTGAGATAATGCGAAAAAAGCAATAAAAATGTATTCAAACATAACTTCTAAACAACACATGCAATATGTCTAATAATGCCTGAAGAAATGCATCTTTGAGAGTTTTCCTGAAAAAAAAAACATTTGGTACCGTTTGCAAAAACAAAAAGTAATGTTTTACTCAATTTGACAGTAATGTACTTAGAATCCTGAGATAATGCGAATAAAGCAATAAAAATGTATTCCAACATAATTCCTAATCCAAACGTGCAAAGTGTCTAAAAATGCCTGTGATATTGAATACATGTGAGTTTTACTAGATACAGTTGTTTTTCTATGGTTTGCAAATACAAAAATGAGGTATTACTCAATATGACTGTATACTGTAACACTCAATATGACAGTTATTTAAACATAACTCCTACACCACACATGGAAAATGGCTAATAATGCCTGAAAAAATGCATCTTTGGGAGTTTTACTGGAAACATATGCTTTTTTAAATCTTGCAAATGCAAAAAGTAGTTTTTTACTCAATATGACTATAATGTTCTTAGAATCCTGAGATAATGCGAAAAAAGCAATAAAAATGTATTCAAACATAACTTCTAAACAACACATGCAAAATGGCTAATAATGCCTAGAGATATGTATTTTTGTTAGTAGTACTAGAAAAATGATCTTTTGTAAGGTTCCTAAAGACACAAGTAAGTTTTTTTATTCAATATAACAGTGTGACTGCCAACCTACATATGAAAGGTTTATAATCATAACTCCAAAACCAAACATGAACTTTGTCTAAAAAAGCCTGTAATATTGAATTTATGTGAGTTTGACCTGAATCAGGTATTTTGGAAAGGTTCAAAAATACAAAAATCAGGTTTTACTGGCCTCATATTGGTCTAACTCAAAATGTCAGTTTATGAAACATAACTCCAAAAATACACATGCAATATGTCTAATAATGCCTGAAGAAATGCTTCTTTGAGAGTTTTCCTGAAAAAAACAAACCATTTGATACCGTTTGCAAAAACAAAAAGTAATGTTTTACTCAATTTGACAGTAATGTACTTAGAATCCTGAGATAATGCGAATAAAGCAATAAAAATGTATTCCAACATAATTCCTAATCCAAACGTGCAAAGTGTCTAAAAATGCCTGTGATATTGAATACATGTGAGTTTTACTAGATACAGTTTTTTTTCTATGGTTTGCAAATACAAAAATGAGGTATTACTCAATATGACTGTATACTGTAACACTCAATATGACAGTTATTTAAACATAACTCCTACACCACACATGGAAAATGGCTAATAATGCCTGAAATAATGCATCTTTGGGAGTTTTACTCGAAACATATGCTTTTTTAAATCTTGCAAATGCAAAAAGTAGTTTTTTACTCAATATGACTATAATGTTCTTAGAATCCTGAGATAATGCGAAAAAAGCAATAAAAATGTATTCAAACATAACTTCTAAACAACACATGCAAAATGGCTAATAATGCCTAGAGATATGTATTTTTGTTAGTAGTACTAGAAAAATGATCTTTTGTAAGGTTTCTAAAGACACATGTTTGTTTTTTTTATTCAATATAACAGTGTGACTGTCAACCTAAATATGAAAGGTTTATAATCATAACTCCAAAACCAAACATGAACTTTGTCTAAAAAAGCCTGTAATATTGAATTTATGTAAGTTTGACCTGAATCAGGTATTTTGGAAAGGTTCAAAAATACAAAAATCAGGTTTTACTGGCCTCATATTGGTCAAACTCAAAATGTCAGTTTATGAAACATAACTCCAAAAATACACATGCAATATGTCTAATAATGCCTGAAGAAATGCATCTTTGAGAGTTTTCCTGAAAAAAAAAACATTTGGTACCGTTTGCAAAAACAAAAAGTAATGTTTTACTCCATTTGACAGTAATGTACTTAGAATCCTGAGATAATGCGAATAAAGCAATAAAAATGTATTCCAACATAATTCCTAATCCAAACGTGCAAAGTGTCTAAAAATGCCTGTGATATTGAATACATGTGAGTTTTACTAGATACAGTTGTTTTTCTATGGTTTGCAAATACAAAAATGAGGTATTACTCAATATGACTGTATACAGTAACACTCAATATGACAGTTATTTAAACATAACTCCTACACCACACATGGAAAATGGCTAATAATGCCTGAAATAATGCATCTTTGGGAGTTTTACTCGAAACATATGCTTTTTTAAATCTTGCAAATGCAAAAAGTAGTTTTTTACTCAATATGACTATAATGTTCTTAGAATCCTGAGATAATGCGAAAAAAGCTATAAAAATGTATTCAAACATAACTTCTAAACAACACACTCAAAATGTCTAATAATGCCTAGAGATATGTATTTTTGTTAGTAGTACTAGAAAAATTATCTTTCGTAAGGTTTCTAAAGACACAAGTTAGCTTTTTTATTCAATATAACAGTGTGACTGTCAACCTAAATATGAAAGGTTTATAATCATAATTCCAAAACCAAACATGAACTTTGTCTAAAAAAGCCTGTAATATTGAATTTATGTGAGTTTGACCTGAATCAGGTATTTTGGAAAGGTTCAAAAATACAAAAATCAGGTTTTACTGGCCTCATATTGGTCAAACTCAAAATGTCAGTTTATGAAACATAACTCCAAAAATACACATGCAATATGTCTAATAATGCCTGAAGAAATGCATCTTTGAGAGTTTTCCTGAAAAAAAAAACATTTGGTACCGTTTGCAAAAACAAAAAGTAATGTTTTACTCAATTTGACAGTAATGTACTTAGAATCCTGAGATAATGCGAATAAAGCAATAAAAATGTATTCCAACATAATTCCTAATCCAAACGTGAAAAGTGTCTAAAAATGCCTGTGATATTGAATACATGTGAGTTTTACTAGATACAGTTGTTTTTCTATAGTTTGCCAATACAAAAATGAGGTATTACTCAATATGACTGTATACTGTAACACTCAATATGACAGTTATTTAAACATAACTCCTACACCACACATGGAAAATGGCTAATAATGCCTGAAATAATGCATCTTTGGGAGTTTTACTCGAAACATATGCTTTTTTAAATCTTGCAAATGCAAAAAGTAGTTTTTTACTCAATATGACTATAATGTTCTTAGAATCCTGAGATAATGCGAAAAAAGCAATACAAATGTATTCAAACATAACTTCTAAACAACACATGCAAAATGGCTAATAATGCCTAGAGATATGTATTTTTTTTAGTAGTACTAGAAAAATGATCTTTTGTAAGGTTTCTAAAGACACAAGTTAGTTTTTTTTATTCAATATAACAGTGTGACTGTCAACCTAATTATGAAAGGTTTATAATCATAACTCCAAAACCAAACATGAACTTTGTCTAAAAAAGCCTGTAATATTGAATTTATGTGAGTTTGACCTGAATCAGGTATTTTGGAAAGGTTCAAAAATACAAAAATCAGGTTTTACTGGCCTCAAATTGGTCAAAATCAAAATGTCAGTTTATGAAACATAACTCCAAAAATACACATGCAATATGTCTAATAATGCCTGAAGGAATGCATCTTTGAGAGTTTTCCTGAAAAAAAAACATTTGGTACTGTTTGCAAAAACAAAAAGTAATGTTTTACTCAATTTGACAGTAATGTACTTAGAATCCTGAGATAATGTGAATAAAGCAATACAAATGTATTCCAACATAATTCCTAATCCAAACGTGCAAAGTGTCTAAAAATGCCTGTGATATTGAATGCATGTGAGTTTTACTAGATACAGTTGTTTTTCTATGGTTTGCAAATACAAAAATGAGGTATTACTCAATATGACTGTATACTGTAACACTCAATATGACAGTTATTTAAACATAACTCCTGCACCACACATGGGATATGTATAATAATGCCTGAAGAAATGCATCTTTGAGAGTTTTCCTGAAAAAAAAACATTTGGTACCGTTTGCAAAAACAAAAAGTAATGTTTTACTCAATTTGACAGTAATGTACTTAGAATCCTGAGATAATGCGAATAAAGCAATAAAAATGTATTCCAACATAATTCCTAATCCAAACGTGCAAAGTGTCTAAAAATGCATGTGATATTGAATACATGTGAGTTTTACTAGATATAGTTGTTTTTCTATGGGTTGCAAATACAAAAATGAGGTATTACTCAATATGACTGTATACTGTAACACTCAATATGACAGTTATTTAAACATAACTCCTACACCACACATGGAAAATGGCTAATAATGCCTGAAATAATGCATCTTTGGGAGTTTTACTCGAAACATATGCTTTTTTAAATCTTGCAAATGCAAAAAGTAGTTTTTTACTCAATATGACTATAATGTTCTTAGAATCCTGAGATAATGCAAAAAAAGAAATGAAAATGTATTCAAACATAACTTCTAAACAACACATGAAAAATGGCTAATAATGCCTAGAGATATGTATTTTTGTTAGTAGTACTAGAAAAATGATCTTTTGTAAGGTTTCTAAAGACACAAGTTAGTTTTTTTATTCAATATAACAGTGTGACTGTCAACCTAAATATGAAAGGTTTATAATCATAACTCCAAAACCAAACATGAAATTGGTCTAAAAAAGCCTGTAATATTGAATTTATGTGAGTTTGACCTGAATCAGGTATTTTGGAAAGGTTCAAAAATACAAAAATCAGGTTTTACTGGCCTCATATTGGTCAAACTCAAAATGTCAGTTTATGAAACATAACTCCAAAAATACACATGCAATATGTCTAATAATGCCTGAAGAAATGCATCTTTGAGAGTTTTCCTGAAAAAAAAACATTTGATACCGTTTGCAAAAACAAAAAGTAATGTTTTACTCAATTTGACAGTAATGTACTTAGAATCCTGAGATAATGCGAATAAAGCAATAAAAATGTATTCCAACATAATTCCTAATCCAAACGTGCAAAGTGTCTAAAAATGCCTGTGATATTGAATACATGTGAGTTTTACTAGATACAGTTGTTTTTCTATGGTTTGCAAATACAAAAATGAGGTATTACTCAATATGACTCTATACTGTAACACTCAATATGACAGTTATTTAAACATAACTCCTACACCACACATTGAAAATGGCTAATAATGCCTGAAATAATGCATCTTTGGGAGTTTTACTGGAAACATATGCTTTTTTAAATCTTGCAAATGCAAAAAGTAGTTTTTTACTCAATATGACTATAATGTTCTTAGAATCCTGAGATAATGCGAAAAAAGCAATAAAAATGTATTCAAATATAACTTCTAAACAACACATGCAAAATGGCTAATAATGCCTAGAGATATGTATTTTTGTTAGTAGTACTAGAAAAATTATCTTTTGTAAGGTTTCTAAAGACTAAAGTTAGCTTTTTTATTCAATATAACAGTGTGACTGTCAACCTAAATATGAAAGGTTTATAATCATAACTCCAAAACCAAACATGAACTTTGTCTAAAAAAGCCTGTAATATTGAATTTATGTGAGTTTGACCTGAATCAGGTATTTTGGAAAGGTTCAAAAATACAAAAATCAGGTTTTACTGGCCTCATATTGGTCAAACTCAAAATATCAGTTTATGAAACATAACTCCAAAAATACACATGCAATATGTCTAATAATGCCTGAAGAAATGCATCTTTGAGAGTTTTCCTGAAAAAAAAACATTTGGTACCGTTTGCAAAAACAAAAAGTAATGTTTTACTCAATTTGACAGTAATGTACTTAGAATCCTGAGATAATGCGAATAAAGCAATAAAAATGTATTCCAACATAATTCCTAATCCAAACGTGCAAAGTGTCTAAAAATGCCTGTGATATTGAATACATGTGAGTTTTACTAGATACAGTTGTTTTTCTATGGTTTGCAAATACAAAAATGAGGTATTAATATGACTGTATACTGTAACACTCAATATGACAGTTATTTAAACATAACTCCTACACCACACATGGAAAATGGCTAATAATGCCTGAAATAATGCATCTTTGGGAGTTTTACTGGAAACATATGCTTTTTTAAATCTTGCAAATGCAAAAAGTAGTTTTTTACTCAATATGACTATAATGTTCTTAGAATCCTGAGATAATGCGAAAAAAGCAATAAAAATGTATTCAAACATAACTTCTAAACAACACATGCAAAATGGCTAATAATGCCTAGAGATATGTATTTTTGTTAGTAGTACTAGAAAAATTATCTTTTGTAAGGTTTCTAAAGACTAAAGTTAGCTTTTTTATTCAATATAACAGTGTGACTGTCAACCTAAATATGAAAGGTTTATAATCATAACTCCAAAACCAAACATGAACTTTGTCTAAAAAAGCCTGTAATATTGAATTTATGTGAGTTTGACCTGAATCAGGTATTTTGGAAAGGTTCAAAAATACAAAAATCAGGTTTTACTGGCCTCATATTGGTCAAACTCAAAATGTCAGTTTATGAAACATAACTCCAAAAATACACATGCAATATGTCTAATAATGCCTGAAGAAATGCATCTTTGAGAGTTTTCCTGAAAAAAAAACATTTGGTACCGTTTGCAAAAACAAAAAGTAATGTTTTACTCAATTTGACAGTAATGTACTTAGAATCCTGAGATAATGCGAATAAAGCAATAAAAATGTATTCCAACATAATTCCTAATCCAAACGTGCAAAGTGTCTAAAAATGCCTGTGATATTGAATACATGTGAGTTTTACTAGATACAGTTGTTTTTCTATGGTTTACAAATACAAAAATGAGGTATTAATATGACTGTATACTGTAACACTCAATATGACAGTTATTTAAACATAACTCCTACACCACACATGGAAAATGGCTAATAATGCCTGAAATAATGCATCTTTGGGAGTTTTACTGGAAACAAATGCTTTTTTAAATCTTGCAAATGCAAAAAGTAGTTTTTTACTCAATATGACTATAATGTTCTTAGAATCCTGAGATAATGCGAAAAAAGCAATAAAAATGTATTCAAACATAACTTCTAAACAACACATGCAAAATGGCTAATAATGCCTAGAGATATGTATTTTTGTTAGTAGTACTAGAAAAATGATCTTTTGTAAGGTTTCTAAAGACACAAGTTAGCTTTTTTATTCAATATAACAGTGTGACTGTCAACCTAAATATGAAAGGTTTATAATCATAACTCCAAAACCAAACATGAACTTTGTCTAAAAAAGCCTGTAATATTGAATTTATGTGAGTTTGACCTGAATCAGGTATTTTGGAAAGGTTCAAAAATACAAAAATCAGGTTTTACTGGCCTCATATTGGTCAAACTCAAAATGTCAGTTTATGAAACATAACTCCAAAAATACACATGCAATATGTCTAATAATGCCTGAAGAAATGCATCTTTGAGAGTTTTCCTGAAAAAAAAACATTTGGTACCGTTTGCAAAAACAAAAAGTAATGTTTTACTCAATTTTACAGTAATGTACTTAGAATCCTGAGATAATGCGAATAAAGCAATAAAAATGTATTCCAACATGATTCCTAATCCAAACGTGCAAAGTGTCTAAAAATGCCTGTGATATTGAATACATGTGAGTTTTACTAGATACAGTTGTTTTTCTATAGTTTGCAAATACAAAAATGAGGTATTACTCAATATGACTGTATACTGTAACACTCAATATGACAGTTATTTAAACATAACTCCTACACCACACATGGAAAAGGGCTAATAATGCCTGAAATAATGCATCTTTGGGAGTTTTACTGGAAACGTATGCTTTTTTAAATCTTGCAAATGCAAAAAGTAGTTTTTTACTCAATATGACTATAATGTTCTTAGAATCCTGAGATAATGCGAAAAAAGCAATAAAAATGTATTCAAACATAACTTCTAAACAACACATGCAAAATGGCTAATAATGCCTAGAGATATGTATTTTTGTTAGTAGTACTAGAAAAATTATCTTTTGTAAGGTTTCTAAAGACACAAGTTAGCTTTTTTATTCAATATAACAGTGTGACTGTCAACCTAAATATGAAAGGTTTATAATCATAACTCCAAAACCAAACATGAACTTTGTCTAAAAAAGCCTGTAATATTGAATTTATGTGAGTTTGACCTGAATCAGGTATTTTGGAAAGGTTCAAAAATACAAAAATCAGGTTTTACTGGCCTCATATTGGTCAAACTCAAAATGTCAGTTTATGAAACATAACTCCAAAAATACACATGCAATATGTCTAATAATGCCTGAAGAAATGCATCTTTGAGAATTTTCCTGAAAAAAAAACATTTGGTACCGTTTGCAAAAACAAAAAGTAGTGTTTTACTCAATTTGACAGTAATGTACTTAGAATCCTGAGATAATGCGCATAAAGCAATAAAAATGTATTCCAACATAATTCCTAATCCAAACGTGCAAAGTGTCTAAAAATGCCTGTGATATTGAATACATGTGAGTTTTACAAGATACAGTTGTTTTTCTATGGTTTGCAAATACAAAAATGAGGTATTACTCAATATGACTGTATACTGTAACACTCAATATGACAGTTATTTAAACATAACTCCTACACCACACATGGAAAATGGCTAATAATGCCTGAAATAATGCATCTTTGGGAGTTTTACTGGAAACATATGCTTTTTTAAATCTTGCAAATGCAAAAAGTAGTTTTTTACTCAATATGACTATAATGTTCTTAGAATCCTGAGATAATGCGAAAAAAGCAATAAAAATGTATTCAAACATAACTTCTAAACAACACATGCAAAATGGCTAATAATGCCTAGAGATATGTATTTTTGTTAGTAGTACTAGAAAAATGATCTTTTGTAAGGTTTCTAAAGACACAAGTTAGTTTTTTTATTCAATATAACAGTGTGACTGTCAACCTAAATATGAAAGGTTTATAATCATAACTCCAAAACCAAACATGAACTTTGTCTAAAAAAGCCTGTAATATTGAATTTATGTGAGTTTGACCTGAATTAGGTATTTTGGAAAGGTTCAAAAATACAAAAATCAGGTTTTACTGGCCTCATATTGGTCAAACTCAAAATGTCAGTTTATGAAACATAACTCCAAAAATACACATGCAATATGTCTAATAATGCCTGAAGAAATGCATCTTTGAGAGTTTTCCTGAAAAAAAAAAAAAAATTGGTACCGTTTGCAAAAACAAAAAGTAATGTTTTACTCAATTTGACAGTAATGTACTTAGAATCCTGAGATAATGCGAATAAAGCAATAAAAATGTATTCCAACATAATTCCTAATCCAAACGTGCAAAGTGTCTAAAAATGCATGTGATATTGTATACATGTGAGTTTTACTAGATACAGTTGTTTTTCTATGGTTTGCAAATACAAAAATGAGGTATAACTCAATATGACTGTATACTGTAACACTCAATATGACAGTTATTTAAACATAACTCCTACACCACACATGGAAAATGGCTAATAATGCCTGAAATAATGCATCTTTGGGAGTTTTACTGGAAACATATGCTTTTTTAAATCTTGCAAATGCAAAAAGTAGTTTTTTACTCAATATGACTATAATGTTCTTAGAATCCTGAGATAATGCGAAAAAAGCAATAAAAATGTATTCAAACATTACTTCTAAACAACACATACAAAATGGCTAATAATGCCTAGAGATATGTATTTTTGTTAGTAGTACTAGAAAAATGATCTTTTGTAAGGTTTCTAAAGACACAAGTTAGTTTTTTTATTCAATATAACAGTGTGACTGTCAACCTAAATATGAAAGGTTTATAATCATAACTCCAAAACCAAACATGAACTTTGTCTAAAAAAGCCTGTAATATTGAATGTATGTGAGTTTGACCTGAATTAGGTATTTTGGAAAGGTTCAAAAATACAAAAATCAGGTTTTACTGGCCTCATATTGGTCAAACTCAAAATGTCAGTTTATGAAACATAACTCCAAAAATACACATGCAATATGTCTAATAATGCCTGAAGAAATGCATCTTTGAGAGTTTTCCTGAAAAAAAAAAAAAATTGGTACCGTTTGCAAAAACAAAAAAGTAATGTTTTACTCAATTTGACAGTAATGTACTTAGAATCCTGAGATAATGCGAATAAAGCAATAAAAATGTATTCCAACATAATTCCTAATCCAAACGTGCAAAGTGTCTAAAAATGCCTGTGATATTGAATACATGTGAGTTTTACTAGATACAGTTGTTTTTCTATGGTTTGCAAATACAAAAATGAGGTATTACTCAATATGACAGTATACTGTAACACTCAATATGACAGTTATTTAAACATAACTCCTACACCACACATGGAAAATGGCTAATAATGCCTAAAATAATGCATCTTTGGGAGTTTTACTCGAAACATATGTTTTTTAAATCTTGCAAATGCAAAAGGTAGTTTTTTACTCAATATGACTATAATGTTCTTTGAATCCTGAGATAATGCGAAAAAAGCAATAAAAAATGTATTCAAACATAACTTCTAAACAACACATGCAAAATGGCTAATAATGCCTAGAGATATGTATTTTTGTTAGTAGTACTAGAAAAATGATCTTTTGTAAGGTTTCTAAAGACTAAAATTAGTTTTTTTATTCAATATAACAGTGTGACTGTCAACCTAAATATGAAAGGTTTATAATCATAACTCCAAAACCAAACATGAACTTTGTCTAAAAAAGCCTGTAATATTGAATTTATGTGAGTTTGACCTGAATCAGGTATTTTGGAAAGGTTCAAAAATACAAAAATCAGGTTTTACTCGCCTCATATTGGTCAAACTCAAAATGTCAGTTTATGAAACATAACTCCAAAAAGACACATGCAATATGTCTAATAATGCCTGAAGAAATGCATCTTTGAGAGTTTTCCTGAAAAAAAAACATTTGGTACCGTTTGCAAAAACAAAAAGTAATGTTTTACTCAATTTGACAGTAATGTATTTAGAATCCTGAGATAATGCGAATAAAGCAATAAAAATGTATTCCAACATAACTCCTAATCCAAACGTGCAAAGTGTCTAAAAATGCCTGTGATATTGAATACATGTGAGTTTTACTAGATACAGTTGTTTTTCTATGGTTTGCAAATACGAAAATGAGGTATTACTCAATATGACTGTATACTGTAACACTCAATATGACAGTTATTTAAACATAACTCCTACACCACACATGGAAAATGGCTAATAATGCCTGAAATAATGCATCTTTGGGAGTTTTACTGGAAACATATGCTTTTTTAAATCTTGCAAATGCAAAAAGTAGTTTTTTACTCAATATGACTATAATGTTCTTAGAATCCTGAGATAATGCGAAAAAAGCAATAAAAATGTATTCAAACATAACTTCTAAACAACACATGCAAAATGGCTAATAATGCCTAGAGATATGTATTTTTGTTAGTAGTACTAGAAAAATGATCTTTTGTAAGGTTTCTAAAGACACAAGTTAGCTTTTTTATTCAATATAACAGTGTGACTGTCAACCTAAATATGAAAGGTTTATAATCATAACTCCAAAACCAAACATGAACTTTGTCTAAAAAAGCCTGTAATATTGAATTTATGTGAGTTTGACCTGAATCAGGTATTTTGGAAAGGTTCAAAAATACAAAAATCAGGTTTTACTGGCCTCATATTGGTCAAACTCAAAATGTCAGTTTATGAAACATAACTCCAAAAATACACATGCAATATGTCTAATAATGCCTGAATAAATGCATCTTTGAGAGTTTTCCTGAAAAAAAAACATTTGGTACCGTTTGCAAAAACAAAAAGTAATGTTTTACTCAATTTGACAGTAATGTACTTAGAATCCTGAGATAATGCGAATAAAGCAATAAAAATGGATTCCAACATAATTCCTAATCCAAACGTGCAAAGTGTCTAAAAATGCCTGTGATATTGAATACATGTGAGTTTTACAAGATACAGTTGTTTTTCTATGGTTTGCAAATACAAAAATGAGGTATTACTCAATATGACTGTATACTGTAACACTCAATATGACAGTTATTTAAACATAACTCCTACACCACACATGGAAAAGGGCTAATAATGCCTGAAATAATGCATCTTTGGGAGTTTTACTGGAAACATATGCTTTTTTAAATCTTGCAAATGCAAAAAGTAGTTTTTTACTCAATATGACTATAATGTTCTTAGAATCCTGAGATAATGCGAAAAAAGCAATAAAAATGTATTCAAACATAACTTCTAAACAACACATGCAAAATGGCTAATAATGCCTAGAGATATGTATTTTTGTTAGTAGTACTAGAAAAATTATCTTTTGTAAGGTTTCTAAAGACACAAGTTAGCTTTTTTATTCAATATAACAGTGTGACTGTCAACCTAAATATGAAAGGTTTATAATCATAACTCCAAAACCAAACATGAACTTTGTCTAAAAAAGCCTGTAATATTGAATTTATGTGAGTTTGACCTGAATCAGGTATTTTGGAAAGGTTCAAAAATACAAAAATCAGGTTTTACTGGCCTCATATTGGTCAAACTCAAAATGTCAGTTTATGAAACATAACTCCAAAAATACACATGCAATATGTCTAATAATGCCTGAAGAAATGCATCTTTGAGAATTTTCCTGAAAAAAAAACATTTGGTACCGTTTGCAAAAACAAAAAGTAGTGTTTTACTCAATTTGACAGTAATGTACTTAGAATCCTGAGATAATGCGCATAAAGCAATAAAAATGTATTCCAACATAATTCCTAATCCAAACGTGCAAAGTGTCTAAAAATGCCTGTGATATTGAATACATGTGAGTTTTACAAGATACAGTTGTTTTTCTATGGTTTGCAAATACAAAAATGAGGTATTACTCAATATGACTGTATACTGTAACACTCAATATGACAGTTATTTAAACATAACTCCTACACCACACATGGAAAATGGCTAATAATGCCTGAAATAATGCATCTTTGGGAGTTTTACTGGAAACATATGCTTTTTTAAATCTTGCAAATGCAAAAAGTAGTTTTTTACTCAATATGACTATAATGTTCTTAGAATCCTGAGATAATGCGAAAAAAGCAATAAAAATGTATTCAAACATAACTTCTAAACAACACATGCAAAATGGCTAATAATGCCTAGAGATATGTATTTTTGTTAGTAGTACTAGAAAAATGATCTTTTGTAAGGTTTCTAAAGACACAAGTTAGTTTTTTTATTCAATATAACAGTGTGACTGTCAACCTAAATATGAAAGGTTTATAATCATAACTCCAAAACCAAACATGAACTTTGTCTAAAAAAGCCTGTAATATTGAATTTATGTGAGTTTGACCTGAATTAGGTATTTTGGAAAGGTTCAAAAATACAAAAATCAGGTTTTACTGGCCTCATATTGGTCAAACTCAAAATGTCAGTTTATGAAACATAACTCCAAAAATACACATGCAATATGTCTAATAATGCCTGAAGAAATGCATCTTTGAGAGTTTTCCTGAAAAAAAAAAAAAATTGGTACCGTTTGCAAAAACAAAAAGTAATGTTTTACTCAATTTGACAGTAATGTACTTAGAATCCTGAGATAATGCGAATAAAGCAATAAAAATGTATTCCAACATAATTCCTAATCCAAACGTGCAAAGTGTCTAAAAATGCATGTGATATTGTATACATGTGAGTTTTACTAGATACAGTTGTTTTTCTATGGTTTGCAAATACAAAAATGAGGTATAACTCAATATGACTGTATACTGTAACACTCAATATGACAGTTATTTAAACATAACTCCTACACCACACATGGAAAATGGCTAATAATGCCTGAAATAATGCATCTTTGGGAGTTTTACTGGAAACATATGCTTTTTTAAATCTTGCAAATGCAAAAAGTAGTTTTTTACTCAATATGACTATAATGTTCTTAGAATCCTGAGATAATGCGAAAAAAGCAATAAAAATGTATTCAAACATTACTTCTAAACAACACATACAAAATGGCTAATAATGCCTAGAGATATGTATTTTTGTTAGTAGTACTAGAAAAATGATCTTTTGTAAGGTTTCTAAAGACACAAGTTAGTTTTTTTATTCAATATAACAGTGTGACTGTCAACCTAAATATGAAAGGTTTATAATCATAACTCCAAAACCAAACATGAACTTTGTCTAAAAAAGCCTGTAATATTGAATGTATGTGAGTTTGACCTGAATTAGGTATTTTGGAAAGGTTCAAAAATACAAAAATCAGGTTTTACTGGCCTCATATTGGTCAAACTCAAAATGTCAGTTTATGAAACATAACTCCAAAAATACACATGCATATGTCTAATAATGCCTGAAGAAATGCATCTTTGAGAGTTTTCCTGAAAAAAAAAAAAAATTGGTACCGTTTGCAAAAACAAAAAAGTAATGTTTTACTCAATTTGACAGTAATGTACTTAGAATCCTGAGATAATGCGAATAAAGCAATAAAAATGTATTCCAACATAATTCCTAATCCAAACGTGCAAAGTGTCTAAAAATGCCTGTGATATTGAATACATGTGAGTTTTACTAGATACAGTTGTTTTTCTATGGTTTGCAAATACAAAAATGAGGTATTACTCAATATGACAGTATACTGTAACACTCAATATGACAGTTATTTAAACATAACTCCTACACCACACATGGAAAATGGCTAATAATGCCTAAAATAATGCATCTTTGGGAGTTTTACTCGAAACATATGTTTTTTTAAATCTTGCAAATGCAAAAGGTAGTTTTTTACTCAATATGACTATAATGTTCTTTGAATCCTGAGATAATGCGAAAAAAGCAATAAAAAATGTATTCAAACATAACTTCTAAACAACACATGCAAAATGGCTAATAATGCCTAGAGATATGTATTTTTGTTAGTAGTACTAGAAAAATGATCTTTTGTAAGGTTTCTAAAGACTAAAATTAGTTTTTTTATTCAATATAACAGTGTGACTGTCAACCTAAATATGAAAGGTTTATAATCATAACTCCAAAACCAAACATGAACTTTGTCTAAAAAAGCCTGTAATATTGAATTTATGTGAGTTTGACCTGAATCAGGTATTTTGGAAAGGTTCAAAAATACAAAAATCAGGTTTTACTCGCCTCATATTGGTCAAACTCAAAATGTCAGTTTATGAAACATAACTCCAAAAAGACACATGCAATATGTCTAATAATGCCTGAAGAAATGCATCTTTGAGAGTTTTCCTGAAAAAAAAACATTTGGTACCGTTTGCAAAAACAAAAAGTAATGTTTTACTCAATTTGACAGTAATGTATTTAGAATCCTGAGATAATGCGAATAAAGCAATAAAAATGTATTCCAACATAACTCCTAATCCAAACGTGCAAAGTGTCTAAAAATGCCTGTGATATTGAATACATGTGAGTTTTACTAGATACAGTTGTTTTTCTATGGTTTGCAAATACGAAAATGAGGTATTACTCAATATGACTGTATACTGTAACACTCAATATGACAGTTATTTAAACATAACTCCTACACCACACATGGAAAATGGCTAATAATGCCTGAAATAATGCATCTTTGGGAGTTTTACTGGAAACATATGCTTTTTTAAATCTTGCAAATGCAAAAAGTAGTTTTTTACTCAATATGACTATAATGTTCTTAGAATCCTGAGATAATGCGAAAAAAGCAATAAAAATGTATTCAAACATAACTTCTAAACAACACATGCAAAATGGCTAATAATGCCTAGAGATATGTATTTTTGTTAGTAGTACTAGAAAAATGATCTTTTGTAAGGTTTCTAAAGACACAAGTTAGCTTTTTTATTCAATATAACAGTGTGACTGTCAACCTAAATATGAAAGGTTTATAATCATAACTCCAAAACCAAACATGAACTTTGTCTAAAAAAGCCTGTAATATTGAATTTATGTGAGTTTGACCTGAATCAGGTATTTTGGAAAGGTTCAAAAATACAAAAATCAGGTTTTACTGGCCTCATATTGGTCAAACTCAAAATGTCAGTTTATGAAACATAACTCCAAAAATACACATGCAATATGTCTAATAATGCCTGAATAAATGCATCTTTGAGAGTTTTCCTGAAAAAAAAACATTTGGTACCGTTTGCAAAAACAAAAAGTAATGTTTTACTCAATTTGACAGTAATGTACTTAGAATCCTGAGATAATGCGAATAAAGCAATAAAAATGGATTCCAACATAATTCCTAATCCAAACGTGCAAAGTGTCTAAAAATGCCTGTGATATTGAATACATGTGAGTTTTACAAGATACAGTTGTTTTTCTATGGTTTGCAAATACAAAAATGAGGTATTACTCAATATGACTGTATACTGTAACACTCAATATGACAGTTATTTAAACATAACTCCTACACCACACATGGAAAATGGCTAATAATGCCTGAAATAATGCATCTTTGGGAGTTTTACTGGAAACATATGCTTTTTTAAATCTTGCAAATGCAAAAAGTAGTTTTTTACTCAATATGACTATAATGTTCTTAGAATCCTGAGATAATGCGAAAAAAGCAATAAAAATGTATTCAAACATAACTTCTAAACAACACATGCAAAATGGCTAATAATGCCTAGAGATATGTATTTTTGTTAGTAGTACTAGAAAAATGATCTTTTGTAAGGTTTCTAAAGACACAAGTTAGTTTTTTTATTCAATATAACAGTGTGACTGTCAACCTAAATATGAAAGGTTTATAATCATAACTCCAAAACCAAACATGAACTTTGTCTAAAAAAGCCTGTAATATTGAATGTATGTGAGTTTGACCTGAATTAGGTATTTTGGAAAGGTTCAAAAATACAAAAATCAGGTTTTACTGGCCTCATATTGGTCAAACTCAAAATGTCAGTTTATGAAACATAACTCCAAAAATACACATGCAATATGTCTAATAATGCCTGAAGAAATGCATCTTTGAGAGTTTTCCTGAAAAAAAAAAAAAAATTGGTACCGTTTGCAAAAACAAAAAGTAATGTTTTACTCAATTTGACAGTAATGTACTTAGAATCCTGAGATAATGCGAATAAAGCAATAAAAATGTATTCCAACATAATTCCTAATCCAAACGTGCAAAGTGTCTAAAAATGCATGTGATATTGAATACATGTGAGTTTTACTAGATACAGTTGTTTTTCTATGGTTTGCAAATACAAAAATGAGGTATAACTCAATATGACTGTATACTGTAACACTCAATATGACAGTTATTTAAACATAACTCCTACACCACACATGGAAAATGGCTAATAATGCCTGAAATAATGCATCTTTGGGAGTTTTACTGGAAACATAAGCTTTTTTAAATCTTGCAAATGCAAAAAGTAGTTTTTTACTCAATATGACTATAATGTTCTTAGAATCCTGAGATAATGCGAAAAAAGCAATAAAAATGTATTCAAACATAACTTCTAAACAACACATACAAAATGGCTAATAATGCCTAGAGATATGTATTTTTGTTAGTAGTACTAGAAAAATGATCTTTTGTAAGGTTTCTAAAGACACAAGTTAGTTTTTTTATTCAATATAACAGTGTGACTGTCAACCTAAATATGAAAGGTTTATAATCATAACTCCAAAACCAAACATGAACTTTGTCTAAAAAAGCCTGTAATATTGAATGTATGTGAGTTTGACCTGAATCAGGTATTTTGGAAAGGTTCAAAAATACAAAAATCAGGTTTTACTCGCCTCATATTGGTCAAACTCAAAATGTCAGTTTATGAAACATAACTCCAAAAAGACACATGCAATATGTCTAATAATGCCTGAAGAAATGCATCTTTGAGAGTTTTCCTGAAAAAAAAACATTTGGTACCGTTTGCAAAAACAAAAAGTAATGTTTTACTCAATTTGACAGTAATGTACTTAGAATCCTGAGATAATGCGAATAAAGCAATAAAAATGTATTCCAACATAATTCCTCATCCAAACGTGCAAAGTGTCTAAAAATGCCTGTGATATTGAATACATGTGAGTTTTACTAGATACAGTTGTTTTTCTATGGTTTGCAAATACAAAAATGAGGTATTACTCAATATGACTGTATACTGTAACACTCAATATGACAGTTATTTAAACATAACTCCTACACCACACATGGAAAATGGCTAATAATGCCTGAAATAATGCATCTTTGGGAGTTTTACTGGAAACATATGCTTTTTTAAATCTTGCAAATGCAAAAAGTAGTTTTTTACTCAATATGACTATAATGTTCTTAGAATCCTGAGATAATGCGAAAAAAGCAATAAAAATGTATTCAAACATAACTTCTAAACAACACATGCAAAATGGCTAATAATGCCTAGAGATATGTATTTTTGTTAGTAGTACTAGAAAAATTATCTTTTGTAAGGTTTCTAAAGACACAAGTTAGCTTTTTTATTCAATATAACAGTGTGACTGTCAACCTAAATATGAAAGGTTTATAATCATAACTCCAAAACCAAACATGAACTTTGTCTAAAAAAGCCTGTAATATTGAATTTATGTGAGTTTGACCTGAATCAGGTATTTTGGAAAGGTTCAAAAATACAAAAATCAGGTTTTACTCGCCTCATATTGGTCAAACTCAAAATGTCAGTTTATGAAACATAACTCCAAAAAGACACATGCAATATGTCTAATAATGCCTGAAGAAATGCATCTTTGAGAGTTTTCCTGAAAAAAAAACATTTGGTACCGTTTGCAAAAACAAAAAGTAATGTTTTACTCAATTTGACAGTAATGTACTTAGAATCCTGAGATAATGCGAATAAAGCAATAAAAATGTATTCCAACATAATTCATAATCCAAACGTGCAAAGTGTCTAAAAATGCCTGTGATATTGAATACATGTGAGTTTTACCAGATACAGTTGTTTTTCTATGGTTTGCAAATACAAAAATGAGGTTTTACTCAATATGACTGTATACTGTAACACTCAATATGACAGTTATTTAAACATAACTCCTACACCACACATGGAAAATGGCTAATAATGCCTGAAATAATGCATCTTTGGGAGTTTTACTGGAAACATATGCTTTTTTAAATCTTGCAAATGCAAAAAGTAGTTTTTTACTCAATATGACTATAATGTTCTTAGAATCCTGAGATAATGCGAAAAAAGCAATAAAAATGTATTCAAACATAACTTCTAAACAACACATGCAAAATGGCTAATAATGCCTAGAGATATGTATTTTTGTTAGTAGTACTAGAAAAATGATCTTTTGTAAGGTTTCTAAAGACACAAGTTAGCTTTTTTATTCAATATAACAGTGTGGCTGTCAACCTAAATATGAAAGGTTTATAATCATAACTCCAAAACCAAACATGAACTTTGTCTAAAAAAGCCTGTAATATTGAATTTATGTGAGTTTGACCTGAATCAGGTATTTTGGAAAGGTTCAAAAATACAAAAATCAGGTTTTACTCGCCTCATATTGGTCAAACTCAAAATGTCAGTTTATGAAACATAACTCCAAAAATACACATGCAATATGTCTAATAATGCCTGAAGAAATGCATCTTTGAGAGTTTTCCTGAAAAAAAAACATTTGGTACCGTTTGCAAAAACAAAAAGTAATGTTTTACTCAATTTGACAGTAATGTACTTAGAATCCTGAGATAATGCGAATAAAGCAATAAAAATGTATTCCAACATAATTCCTAATCCAAACGTGCAAAGTGTCTAAAAATGCCTGTGATATTGAATACATGTGAGTTTTACTAGATACAGTTGTTTTTCTATGGTTTGCAAATACAAAAATGAGGTATTACTCAAAAAAAAAAGTATACTGTAACACTCAATATGACAGTTATTTAAACATAACTCCTACACCACACATGGAAAATGGCTAATAATGCCTGAAATAATGCATCTTTGGGAGTTTTACTGGAAACATATGCTTTTTTAAATCTTGCAAATGCAAAAAGTAGTTTTTTACTCAATATGACTATAATGTTCTTAGAATCCTGAGATAATGCGAAAAAAGCAATAAAAATGTATTCAAACATAACTTCTAAACAACACATGCAAAATGGCTAATAATGCCTAGAGATATGTATTTTTGTTAGTAATACTAGAAAAATGATCTTTTGTAAGGTTTCTAAAGACACAAGTTAGCTTTTTTATTCAATATAACAGTGTGACTGTCAACCTAAATATGAAAGGTTTATAATCATAACTCCAAAACCAAACATGAACTTTGTCTAAAAAAGCCTGTAATATTGAGTTTATGTGAAATTTGACCTGAATCAGGTATTTTGGAAAGGTTCAAAAATACAAAAATCAGGTTTTACTGGCCTCATATTGGTCAAACTCAAAATGTCAGTTTATGAAACATAACTCCAAAAATACACATGCAATATGTCTAATAATGCCTGAAGAAATGCATCTTTGAGAGTTTTCCTGAAAAAAAAACATTTGGTACCGTTTGCAAAAACAAAAAGTAATGTTTTACTCAATTTGACAGTAATGTACTTAGAATCCTGAGATAATGCGAATAAAGCAATAAAAATGTATTCCAACATAATTCCTAATCCAAACGTGCAAAGTGTCTAAAAATGCCTGTGATATTGAATACATGTGAGTTTTACTAGATACAGTTGTTTTTCTATGGTTTGCAAATACAAAAATGAGGTATTACTCAATATGACTGTATACTGTAACACTCAATATGACAGTTATTTAAACATAACTCCTACACCACACATGGAAAATGGCTAATAATGCCTGAAATAATGCATCTTTGGGAGTTTTACTGGAAACATATGCTTTTTTAAATCTTGCAAATGCAAAAAGTAGTTTTTTACTCAATATGACTATAATGTTCTTAGAATCCTGAGATAATGCGAAAAAAGCAATGAAAATGTATTCAAACATAACTTCTAAACAACACATGCAAAATGGCTAATAATGCCTAGAGATATGTATTTTTGTTAGTAGTACTAGAAAAATGATCTTTTGTAAGGTTTCTAAAGACACAAGTTAGCTTTTTTATTCAATATAACAGTGTGACTGTCAACCTAAATATGAAAGGTTTATAATCATAACTCCAAAACCAAACATGAACTTTGTCTAAAAAAGCCTGTAATATTGAATTTATGTGAGTTTGACCTGAATCAGGTATTTTGGAAAGGTTCAAAAATACAAAAATCAGGTTTTACTGGCCTCATATTTGGTCAAACTCAAAATGTCAGTTTATGAAACATAACTCCAAAAAGACACATGCAATATGTCTAATAATGCCTGAAGAAATGCATCTTTGAGAGTTTTCCTGAAAAAAAAACATTTGGTACCGTTTGCAAAAACAAAAAGTAATGTTTTACTCAATTTGACAGTAATGTACTTAGAATCCTGAGATAATGCGAATAAAGCAATAAAAATGTATTCCAACATAATTCCTAATCCAAACGTGCAAAGTGTCTAAAAATGCCTGTGATATTGAATACATGTGAGTTTTACTAGATACAGTTGTTTTTCTATGGTTTGCAAATACAAAAATGAGGTATTACTCAATATGACTGTATACTGTAACACTCAATATGACAGTTATTTAAACATAACTCCTACACCACACATGGAAAATGGCTAATAATGCCTGAAATAATGCATCTTTGGGAGTTTTACTCGAAACATATGCTTTTTTAAATCTTGCAAATGCAAAAAGTAGTTTTTTACTCAATATGACTATAATGTTCTTAGAATCCTGAGATAATGCGAAAAAAGCAATAAAAATGTATTCAAACATAACTTCTAAACAACACATGCAAAATGGCTAATAATGCCTAGAGATATGTATTTTTGTTAGTAGTACTAGAAAAATGATCTTTTGTAAGGTTTCTAAAGACACAAGTTAGCTTTTTTATTCAATATAACAGTGTGACTGTCAACCTAAATATGAAAGGTTTATAATCATAACTCCAAAACCAAACATGAACTTTGTCTAAAAAAGCCTGTAATATTGAATTTATGTGAGTTTGACCTGAATCAGGTATTTTGGAAAGGTTCAAAAATACAAAAATCAGGTTTTACTCGCCTCATATTGGTCAAACTCAAAATGTCAGTTTATGAAACATAACTCCAAAAAGACACATGCAATATGTCTAATAATGCCTGAAGAAATGCATCTTTGAGAGTTTTCCTGAAAAAAAAACATTTGGTACCGTTTGCAAAAACAAAAAGTAATGTTTTACTCAATTTGACAGTAATGTACTTAGAATCCTGAGATAATGCGAATAAAGCAATAAAAATGTATTCCAACATAATTCCTAATCCAAACGTGCAAAGTGTCTAAAAATGCCTGTGATATTGAATACATGTGAGTTTTACTAGATACAGTTGTTTTTCTATGGTTTGCAAATACAAAAATGAGGTATTACTCAATATGACTGTATACTGTAACACTCAATATGACAGTTATTTAAACATAACTCCTACACCACACATGGAAAATGGCTAATAATGCCTGAAATAATGCATCTTTGGGAGTTTTACTGGAAACATATGCTTTTTTAAATCTTGCAAATGCAAAAAGTAGTTTTTTACTCAATATGACTATAATGTTCTTAGAATCCTGAGATAATGCGAAAAAAGCAATAAAAATGTATTCAAACATAACTTCTAAACAACACATGCAAAATGGCTAATAATGCCTAGAGATATGTATTTTTGTTAGTAGTACTAGAAACATGATCTTTTGTAAGGTTTCTAAAGACACAAAGTAGCTTTTTTATTCAATATAACAGTGTGACTGTCAACCTAAATATGAAAGGTTTATAATCATAACTCCAAAACCAAACATGAACTTTGTCTAAAAAAGCCTGTAATATTGAATTAATGTGAGTTTGACCTGAATCAGGTATTTTGGAAAGGTTCAAAAATACAAAAATCAGGTTTTACTCGCCTCATATTGGTCAAACTCAAAATGTCAGTTTATGAAACATAACTCCAAAAAGACACATGCAATATGTCTAATAATGCCTGAAGAAATGCATCTTTGAGAGTTTTCCTGAAAAAAAAACATTTGGTACCGTTTGCAAAAACAAAAAGTAATGTTTTACTCAATTTGACAGTAATGTACTTAGAATCCTGAGATAATGCGAATAAAGCAATAAAAATGTATTCCAACATAATTCCTAATCCAAACGTGCAAAGTGTCTAAAAATGCCTGTGATATTGAATACATGTGAGTTTTACCAGATACAGTTGTTTTTCTATGGTTTGCAAATACAAAAATGAGGTATTACTCAATATGACTGTATACTGTAACACTCAATATGACAGTTATTTAAACATAACTCCTACACCACACATGGAAAATGGCTAATAATGCCTGAAATAATGCATCTTTGGGAGTTTTACTGGAAACATATGCTTTTTTAAATCTTGCAAATGCAAAAAGTAGTTTTTTACTCAATATGACTATAATGTTCTTAGAATCCTGAGATAATGCGAAAAAAGCAATAAAAATGTATTCAAACATAACTTCTAAACAACACATGCAAAATGGCTAATAATGCCTAGAGATATGTATTTTTGTTAGTAGTACTAGAAAAATGATCTTTTGTAAGGTTTCTAAAGACACAAGTTAGCTTTTTTATTCAATATAACAGTGTGACTGTCAACCTAAATATGAAAGGTTTATAATCATAACTCCAAAACCAAACATGAACTTTGTCTAAAAAAGCCTGTAATATTGAATTTATGTGAGTTTGACCTGAATCAGGTATTTTGGAAAGGTTCAAAAATACAAAAATCGGGTTTTACTGGCCTCATATTGGTCAAACTCAAAATGTCAGTTTATGAAACATAACTCCAAAAAGACACATGCAATATGTCTAATAATGCCTGAAGAAATGCATCTTTGAGAGTTTTCCTGAAAAAAAAACATTTGGTACCGTTTGCAAAAACAAAAAGTAATGTTTTACTCAATTTGACAGTAATGTACTTAGAATCCTGAGATAATGCGAATAAAGCAATAAAAATGTATTCCAACATAATTCCTAATCCAAACGTGCAAAGTGTCTAAAAATGCCTGTGATATTGAATACATGTGAGTTTTACTAGATACAGTTGTTTTTCTATGGTTTGCAAATACAAAAATGAGGTATTACTCAATATGACTGTATACTGTAACACTCAATATGACAGTTATTTAAACATAACTCCTACACCACACATGGAAAATGGCTAATAATGCCTGAAATAATGCATCTTTGGGAGTTTTACTGGAAACATATGCTTTTTTAAATCTTGCAAATGCAAAAAGTAGTTTTTTACTCAATATGACTATAATGTTCTTAGAATCCTGAGATAATGCGAAAAAAGCAATAAAAATGTATTCAAACATAACTTCTAAACAACACATGCAAAATGGCTAATAATGCCTAGAGATATGTATTTTTGTTAGTAGTACTAGAAAAATGATCTTTTGTAAGGTTTCTAAAGACACAAGTTAGCTTTTTTATTCAATATAACAGTGTGACTGTCAACCTAAATATGAAAGGTTTATAATCATAACTCCAAAACCAAACATGAACTTTGTCTAAAAAAGCCTGTAATATTGAATTAATGTGAGTTTGACCTGAATCAGGTATTTTGGAAAGGTTCAAAAATACAAAAATCAGGTTTTACTCGCCTCATATTGGTCAAACTCAAAATGTCAGTTTATGAAACATAACTCCAAAAATACACATGCAATATGTCTAATAATGCCTGAAGAAATGCATCTTTGAGAGTTTTCCTGAAAAAAAAACATTTGGTACCGTTTGCAAAAACAAAAAGTAATGTTTTACTCAATTTGACAGTAATGTACTTAGAATCCTGAGATAATGCGAATAAAGCAATAAAAATGTATTCCAACATAATTCCTAATCCAAACGTGCAAAGTGTCTAAAAATGCCTGTGATATTGAATACATGTGAGTTTTACTAGATACAGTTGTTTTTCTATGGTTTGCAAATACAAAAATGAGGTATTACTCAATATGACTGTATACTGTAACACTCAATATGACAGTTATTTAAACATAACTCCTACACCACACATGGAAAATGGCTAATAATGCCTGAAATAATGCATCTTTGGGAGTTTTACTGGAAACATATGCTTTTTTAAATCTTGCAAATGCAAAAAGTAGTTTTTTACTCAATATGACTATAATGTTCTTAGAATCCTGAGATAATGCGAAAAAAGCAATAAAAATGTATTCAAACATAACTTCTAAACAACACATGCAAAATGGCTAATAATGCCTAGAGATATGTATTTTTGTTAGTAGTACTAGAAAAATGATCTTTTGTAAGGTTTCTAAAGACACAAGTTAGCTTTTTTATTCAATATAACAGTGTGACTGTCAACCTAAATATGAAAGGTTTATAATCATAACTCCAAAACCAAACATGAACTTTGTCTAAAAAAGCCTGTAATATTGAATTTATGTGAGTTTGACCTGAATCAGGTATTTTGGAAAGGTTCAAAAATACAAAAATCAGGTTTTACTCGCCTCATATTGGTCAAACTCAAAATGTCAGTTTATGAAACATAACTCCAAAAAGACACATGCAATATGTCTAATAATGCCTGAAGAAATGCATCTTTGAGAGTTTTCCTGAAAAAAAAACATTTGGTACCGTTTGCAAAAACAAAAAGTAATGTTTTACTCAATTTGACAGTAATGTACTTAGAATCCTGAGATAATGCGAATAAAGCAATAAAAATGTATTCCAACATAATTCCTAATCCAAACGTGCAAAGTGTCTAAAAATGCCTGTGATATTGAATACATGTGAGTTTTACCAGATACAGTTGTTTTTCTATGGTTTGCAAATACAAAAATGAGGTATTACTCAATATGACTGTATACTGTAACACTCAATATGACAGTTATTTAAACATAACTCCTACACCACACATGGAAAATGGCTAATAATGCCTGAAATAATGCATCTTTGGGAGTTTTACTGGAAACATATGCTTTTTTAAATCTTGCAAATGCAAAAAGTAGTTTTTTACTCAATATGACTATAATGTTCTTAGAATCCTGAGATAATGCGAAAAAAGCAATAAAAATGTATTCAAACATAACTTCTAAACAACACATGCAAAATGGCTAATAATGCCTAGAGATATGTATTTTTGTTAGTAGTACTAGAAAAATGATCTTTTGTAAGGTTTCTAAAGACACAAGTTAGCTTTTTTATTCAATATAACAGTGTGACTGTCAACCTAAATATGAAAGGTTTATAATCATAACTCCAAAACCAAACATGAACTTTGTCTAAAAAAGCCTGTAATATTGAATTTATGTGAGTTTGACCTGAATCAGGTATTTTGGAAAGGTTCAAAAATACAAAAATCAGGTTTTACTCGCCTCATATTGGTCAAACTCAAAATGTCAGTTTATGAAACATAACTCCAAAAAGACACATGCAATATGTCTAATAATGCCTGAAGAAATGCATCTTTGAGAGTTTTCCTGAAAAAAAAACATTTGGTACCGTTTGCAAAAACAAAAAGTAATGTTTTACTCAATTTGACAGTAATGTACTTAGAATCCTGAGATAATGCGAATAAAGCAATAAAAATGTATTCCAACATAATTCCTAATCCAAACGTGCAAAGTGTCTAAAAATGCCTGTGATATTGAATACATGTGAGTTTTACTAGATACAGTTGTTTTTCTATGGTTTGCAAATACAAAAATGAGGTATTACTCAATATGACTGTATACTGTAACACTCAATATGACAGTTATTTAAACATAACTCCTACACCACACATGGAAAATGGCTAATAATGCCTGAAATAATGCATCTTTGGGAGTTTTACTGGAAACATATGCTTTTTTAAATCTTGCAAATGCAAAAAGTAGTTTTTTACTCAATATGACTATAATGTTCTTAGAATCCTGAGATAATGCGAAAAAAGCAATAAAAATGTATTCAAACATAACTTCTAAACAACACATGCAAAATGGCTAATAATGCCTAGAGATATGTATTTTTGTTAGTAGTACTAGAAAAATTATCTTTTGTAAGGTTTCTAAAGACACAAGTTAGCTTTTTTATTCAATATAACAGTGTGACTGTCAACCTAAATATGAAAGGTTTATAATCATAACTCCAAAACCAAACATGAACTTTGTCTAAAAAAGCCTGTAATATTGAATTTATGTGAGTTTGACCTGAATCAGGTATTTTGGAAAGGTTCAAAAATACAAAAATCAGGTTTTACTCGCCTCATATTGGTCAAACTCAAAATGTCAGTTTATGAAACATAACTCCAAAAAGACACATGCAATATGTCTAATAATGCCTGAAGAAATGCATCTTTGAGAGTTTTCCTGAAAAAAAAACATTTGGTACCGTTTGCAAAAACAAAAAGTAATGTTTTACTCAATTTGACAGTAATGTACTTAGAATCCTGAGATAATGCGAATAAAGCAATAAAAATGTATTCCAACATAATTCCTAATCCAAACGTGCAAAGTGTCTAAAAAATTCCTGTGATATTGAATACATGTGAGTTTTACTAGATACAGTTGTTTTTCTATGGTTTGCAAATACAAAAATGAGGTATTACTCAATATGACTGTATACTGTAACACTCAATATGACAGTTATTTAAACATAACTCCTACACCACACATGGAAAATGACTAATAATGCCTGAAATAATGCATCTTTGGGAGTTTTACTGGAAACATATGCTTTTTTAAATCTTGCAAATGCAAAAAGTAGTTTTTTACTCAATATGACTATAATGTTCTTAGAATCCTGAGATAATGCGAAAAAAGCAATAAAAATGTATTCAAACATAACTTCTAAACAACACATGCAAAATGGCTAATAATGCCTAGAGATATGTATTTTTGTTAGTAGTACTAGAAAAATGATCTTTTGTAAGGTTTCTAAAGACACAAGTTAGCTTTTTTATTCAATATAACAGTGTGACTGTCAACCTAAATATGAAAGGTTTATAATCATAACTCCAAAACCAAACATGAACTTTGTCTAAAAAAGCCTGTAATATTGAATTAATGTGAGTTTGACCTGAATCAGGTATTTTGGAAAGGTTCAAAAATACAAAAATCAGGTTTTACTCGCCTCATATTGGTCAAACTCAAAATGTCAGTTTATGAAACATAACTCCAAAAAGACACATGCAATATGTCTAATAATGCCTGAAGAAATGCATCTTTGAGAGTTTTCCTGAAAAAAAAACATTTGGTACCGTTTGCAAAAACAAAAAGTAATGTTTTACTCAATTTGACAGTAATGTACTTAGAATCCTGAGATAATGCGAATAAAGCAATAAAAATGTATTCCAACATAATTCATAATCCAAACGTGCAAAGTGTCTAAAAATGCCTGTGATATTGAATACATGTGAGTTTTACCAGATACAGTTGTTTTTCTATGGTTTGCAAATACAAAAATGAGGTATTACTCAATATGACTGTATACTGTAACACTCAATATGACAGTTATTTAAACATAACTCCTACACCAGACATGGAAAATGGCTAATAATGCCTGAAATAATGCATCTTTGGGAGTTTTACTGGAAACATATGCTTTTTTAAATCTTGCAAATGCAAAAAGTAGTTTTTTACTCAATATGACTATAATGTTCTTAGAATCCTGAGATAATGCGAAAAAAGCAATAAAAATGTATTCAAACATAACTTCTAAACAACACATGCAAAATGGCTAATAATGCCTAGAGATATGTATTTTTGTTAGTAGTACTAGAAAAATGATCTTTTGTAAGGTTTCTAAAGACACAAGTTAGCTTTTTTATTCAATATAACAGTGTGACTGTCAACCTAAATATGAAAGGTTTATAATCATAACTCCAAAACCAAACATGAACTTTGTCTAAAAAAGCCTGTAATATTGAATTTATGTGAGTTTGACCTGAATCAGGTATTTTGGAAAGGTTCAAAAATACAAAAATCAGGTTTTACTCGCCTCATATTGGTCAAACTCAAAATGTCAGTTTATGAAACATAACTCCAAAAAGACACATGCAATATGTCTAATAATGCCTGAAGAAATGCATCTTTGAGAGTTTTCCTGAAAAAAAAACATTTGGTACCGTTTGCAAAAACAAAAAGTAATGTTTTACTCAATTTGACAGTAATATACTTAGAATCCTGAGATAATGCGAATAAAGCAATAAAAATGTATTCCAACATAATTCCTAATCCAAACGTGCAAAGTGTCTAAAAATGCCTGTGATATTGAATACATGTGAGTTTTACCAGATACAGTTGTTTTTCTATGGTTTGCAAATACAAAAATGAGGTATTACTCAATATGACTGTATACTGTAACACTCAATATGACAGTTATTTAAACATAACTCCTACACCACACATGGAAAATGGCTAATAATGCCTGAAATAATGCATCTTTGGGAGTTTTACTGGAAACATCCATCCATCCATCCATTTTCTACCGCTTATTCCCTTTCGGGGTCACGGGGGGCGCTGGCGCCTATCTCAGCTACAATCGGGCGGAAGGCGGGGTACACCCTGGACAAGTCGCCACCTCATCATATGCTTTTTTAAATCTTGCAAATGCAAAAAGTAGTTTTTTACTCAATATGACTATAATGTTCTTAGAATCCTGAGATAATGCGAAAAAAGCAATAAAAATGTATTCAAACATAACTTCTAAACAACACATGCAAAATGGCTAATAATGCCTAGAGATATGTATTTTTGTTAGTAGTACTAGAAAAATGATCTTTTGTAAGGTTTCTAAAGACACAAGTTAGCTTTTTTATTCAATATAACAGTGTGACTGTCAACCTAAATATGAAAGGTTTATAATCATAACTCCAAAACCAAACATGAACTTTGTCTAAAAAAGCCTGTAATATTGAATTTATGTGAGTTTGACCTGAATCAGGTATTTTGGAAAGGTTCAAAAATACAAAAATCAGGTTTTACTCGCCTCATATTGGTCAAACTCAAAATGTCAGTTTATGAAACATAACTCCAAAAAGACACATGCAATATGTCTAATAATGCCTGAAGAAATGCATCTTTGAGAGTTTTCCTGAAAAAAAAACATTTGGTACCGTTTGCAAAAACAAAAAGTAATGTTTTACTCAATTTGACAGTAATGTACTTAGAATCCTGAGATAATGCGAATAAAGCAATAAAAATGTATTCCAACATAATTCCTAATCCAAACGTGCAAAGTGTCTAAAAATGCCTGTGATATTGAATACATGTGAGTTTTACTAGATACAGTTGTTTTTCTATGGTTTGCAAATACAAAAATGAGGTATTACTCAATATGACTGTATACTGTAACACTCAATATGACAGTTATTTAAACATAACTCCTACACCACACATGGAAAATGGCTAATAATGCCTGAAATAATGCATCTTTGGGAGTTTTACTGGAAACATATGCTTTTTTAAATCTTGCAAATGCAAAAAGTAGTTTTTTACTCAATATGACTATAATGTTCTTAGAATCCTGAGATAATGCGAAAAAAGCAATAAAAATGTATTCAAACATAACTTCTAAACAACACATGCAAAATGGCTAATAATGCCTAGAGATATGTATTTTTGTTAGTAGTACTAGAAAAATGATCTTTTGTAAGGTTTCTAAAGACACAAGTTAGCTTTTTTATTCAATATAACAGTGTGACTGTCAACCTAAATATGAAAGGTTTATAATCATAACTCCAAAACCAAACATGAACTTTGTCTAAAAAAGCCTGTAATATTGAATTTATGTGAGTTTGACCTGAATCAGGTATTTTGGAAAGGTTCAAAAATACAAAAATCAGGTTTTACTCGCCTCATATTGGTCAAACTCAAAATGTCAGTTTATGAAACATAACTCCAAAAAGACACATGCAATATGTCTAATAATGCCTGAAGAAATGCATCTTTGAGAGTTTTCCTGAAAAAAAAACATTTGGTACCGTTTGCAAAAACAAAAAGTAATGTTTTACTCAATTTGACAGTAATGTACTTAGAATCCTGAGATAATGCGAATAAAGCAATAAAAATGTATTCCAACATAATTCCTAATCCAAACGTGCAAAGTGTCTAAAAATGCCTGTGATATTGAATACATGTGAGTTTTACTAGATACAGTTGTTTTTCTATGGTTTGCAAATACAAAAATGAGGTATTACTCAATATGACTGTATACTGTAACACTCAATATGACAGTTATTTAAACATAACTCCTACACCACACATGGAAAATGGCTAATAATGCCTGAAATAATGCATCTTTGGGAGTTTTACTGGAAACATATGCTTTTTTAAATCTTGCAAATGCAAAAAGTAGTTTTTTACTCAATATGACTATAATGTTCTTAGAATCCTGAGATAATGCGAAAAAAGCAATAAAAATGTATTCAAACATAACTTCTAAACAACACATGCAAAATGGCTAATAATGCCTAGAGATATGTATTTTTGTTAGTAGTACTAGAAAAATGATCTTTTGTAAGGTTTCTAAAGACACAAGTTAGCTTTTTTATTCAATATAACAGTGTGACTGTCAACCTAAATATGAAAGGTTTATAATCATAACTCCAAAACCAAACATGAACTTTGTCTAAAAAAGCCTGTAATATTGAATTTATGTGAGTTTGACCTGAATCAGGTATTTTGGAAAGGTTCAAAAATACAAAAATCAGGTTTTACTCGCCTCATATTGGTCAAACTCAAAATGTCAGTTTATGAAACATAACTCCAAAAAGACACATGCAATATGTCTAATAATGCCTGAAGAAATGCATCTTTGAGAGTTTTCCTGAAAAAAAAACATTTGGTACCGTTTGCAAAAACAAAAAGTAATGTTTTACTCAATTTGACAGTAATGTACTTAGAATCCTGAGATAATGCGAATAAAGCAATAAAAATGTATTCCAACATAATTCCTAATCCAAACGTGCAAAGTGTCTAAAAATGCCTGTGATATTGAATACATGTGAGTTTTACCAGATACAGTTGTTTTTCTATGGTTTGCAAATACAAAAATGAGGTATTACTCAATATGACTGTATACTGTAACACTCAATATGACAGTTATTTAAACATAACTCCTACACCACACATGGAAAATGGCTTAATGCCCGAAATAATGCATCTTTGGGAGTTTTACTCGAAACATATGCTTTTTTAAATCTTGCAAATGCAAAAAGTAGTTTTTTACTCAATATGACTATAATGTTCTTAGAATCCTGAGATAATGCGAAAAAAGCAATAAAAATGTATTCAAACATAACTTCTAAACAACACATGCAAAATGGCTAATAATGCCTAGAGATATGTATTTTTGTTAGTAGTACTAGAAAAATGATCTTTTGTAAGGTTTCTAAAGACACAAGTTAGCTTTTTTATTCAATATAACAGTGTGACTGTCAACCTAAATATGAAAGGTTTATAATCATAACTCCAAAACCAAACATGAACTTTGTCTAAAAAAGCCTGTAATATTGAATTTATGTGAGTTTGACCTGAATCAGGTATTTTGGAAAGGTTCAAAAATACAAAAATCAGGTTTTACTGGCCTCATATTGGTCAAACTCAAAATGTCAGTTTATGAAACATAACTCCAAAAATACACATGCAATATGTCTAATAATGCCTGAAGAAATGCATCTTTGAGAGTTTTCCTGAAAAAAAAACATTTGGTACCGTTTGCAAAAACAAAAAGTAATGTTTTACTCAATTTGACAGTAATGTACTTAGAATCCTGAGATAATGCGAATAAAGCAATAAAAATGTATTCCAACATAATTCCTAATCCAAACGTGCAAAGTGTCTAAAAATGCCTGTGATATTGAATACATGTGAGTTTTACTAGATACAGTTGTTTTTCTATGGTTTGCAAATACAAAAATGAGGTATTACTCAATATGACTGTATACTGTAACACTCAATATGACAGTTATTTAAACATAACTCCTACACCACACATGGAAAATGGCTAATAATGCCTGAAATAATGCATCTTTGGGAGTTTTACTCGAAACATATGCTTTTTTAAATCTTGCAAATGCAAAAAGTAGTTTTTTACTCAATATGACTATAATGTTCTTAGAATCCTGAGATAATGCGAAAAAAGCAATAAAAATGTATTCAAACATAACTTCTAAACAACACATGCAAAATGGCTAATAATGCCTAGAGATATGTATTTTTGTTAGTAGTACTAGAAAAATGATCTTTTGTAAGGTTTCTAAAGACACAAGTTAGCTTTTTTATTCAATATAACAGTGTGACTGTCAACCTAAATATGAAAGGTTTATAATCATAACTCCAAAACCAAACATGAACTTTGTCTAAAAAAGCCTGTAATATTGAATTTATGTGAGTTTGACCTGAATCAGGTATTTTGGAAAGGTTCAAAAATACAAAAATCAGGTTTTACTGGCCTCATATTGGTCAAACTCAAAATGTCAGTTTATGAAACATAACTCCAAAAATACACATGCAATATGTCTAATAATGCCTGAAGAAATGCATCTTTGAGAGTTTTCCTGAAAAAAAAACATTTGGTACCGTTTGCAAAAACAAAAAGTAATGTTTTACTCAATTTGACAGTAATGTACTTAGAATCCTGAGATAATGCGAATAAAGCAATAAAAATGTATTCCAACATAATTCCTAATCCAAACGTGCAAAGTGTCTAAAAATGCCTGTGATATTGAATACATGTGAGTTTTACTAGATACAGTTGTTTTTCTATGGTTTGCAAATACAAAAATGAGGTATTACTCAATATGACTGTATACTGTAACACTCAATATGACAGTTATTTAAACATAACTCCTACACCACACATGGAAAATGGCTAATAATGCCTGAAATAATGCATCTTTGGGAGTTTTACTGGAAACATATGCTTTTTTAAATCTTGCAAATGCAAAAAGTAGTTTTTTACTCAATATGACTATAATGTTCTTAGAATCCTGAGATAATGCGAAAAAAGCAATAAAAATGTATTCAAACATAACTTCTAAACAACACATGCAAAATGGCTAATAATGCCTAGAGATATGTATTTTTGTTAGTAGTACTAGAAAAATGATCTTTTGTAAGGTTTCTAAAGACACAAGTTAGCTTTTTTATTCAATATAACAGTGTGACTGTCAACCTAAATATGAAAGGTTTATAATCATAACTCCAAAACCAAACATGAACTTTGTCTAAAAAAGCCTGTAATATTGAATTTATGTGAGTTTGACCTGAATCAGGTATTTTGGAAAGGTTCAAAAATACAAAAATCAGGTTTTACTGGCCTCATATTTGGTCAAACTCAAAATGTCAGTTTATGAAACATAACTCCAAAAATACACATGCAATATGTCTAATAATGCCTGAAGAAATGCATCTTTGAGAGTTTTCCTGAAAAAAAAACATTTGGTACCGTTTGCAAAAACAAAAAGTAATGTTTTACTCAATTTGACAGTAATGTACTTAGAATCCTGAGATAATGCGAATAAAGCAATAAAAATGTATTCCAACATAATTCCTAATCCAAACGTGCAAAGTGTCTAAAAATGCCTGTGATATTGAATACATGTGAGTTTTACTAGATACAGTTGTTTTTCTATGGTTTGCAAATACAAAAATGAGGTATTACTCAATATGACTGTATACTGTAACACTCAATATGACAGTTATTTAAACATAACTCCTACACCACACATGGAAAATGGCTAATAATGCCTGAAATAATGCATCTTTGGGAGTTTTACTCGAAACATATGCTTTTTTAAATCTTGCAAATGCAAAAAGTAGTTTTTTACTCAATATGACTATAATGTTCTTAGAATCCTGAGATAATGCGAAAAAAGCAATAAAAATGTATTCAAACATAACTTCTAAACAACACATGCAAAATGGCTAATAATGCCTAGAGATATGTATTTTTGTTAGTAGTACTAGAAAAATGATCTTTTGTAAGGTTTCTAAAGACACAAATTAGCTTTTTTATTCAATATAACAGTGTGACTGTCAACCTAAATATGAAAGGTTTATAATCATAACTCCAAAACCAAACACCAACTTTCCTAAAAAAGCCTGTAATATTGAATTTATGTGAGTTTGACCTGAATCAGGTATTTTGGAAAGGTTCAAAAATACAAAAATCAGGTTTTACTGGCCTCATATTTGGTCAAACTCAAAATGTCAGTTTATGAAACATAACTCCAAAAATACACATGCAATATGTCTAATAATGCCTGAAGAAATGCATCTTTGAGAGTTTTCCTGAAAAAAAAACATTTGGTACCGTTTGCAAAAACAAAAAGTAATGTTTTACTCAATTTGACAGTAATGTACTTAGAATCCTGAGATAATGCGAATAAAGCAATAAAAATGTATTCCAACATAATTCCTAATCCAAACGTGCAAAGTGTCTAAAAATGCCTGTGATATTGAATACATGTGAGTTTTACTAGATACAGTTGTTTTTCTATGGTTTGCAAATACAAAAATGAGGTATTACTCAATATGACTGTATACTGTAACACTCAATATGACAGTTATTTAAACATAACTCCTACACCACACATGGAAAATGGCTAATAATGCCTGAAATAATGCATCTTTGGGAGTTTTACTCGAAACATATGCTTTTTTAAATCTTGCAAATGCAAAAAGTAGTTTTTTACTCAATATGACTATAATGTTCTTAGAATCCTGAGATAATGCGAAAAAAGCAATAAAAATGTATTCAAACATAACTTCTAAACAACACATGCAAAATGGCTAATAATGCCTAGAGATATGTATTTTTGTTAGTAGTACTAGAAAAATGATCTTTTGTAAGGTTTCTAAAGACACAAGTTAGCTTTTTTATTCAATATAACAGTGTGACTGTCAACCTAAATATGAAAGGTTTATAATCATAACTCCAAAACCAAACATGAACTTTGTCTAAAAAAGCCTGTAATATTGAATTTATGTGAGTTTGACCTGAATCAGGTATTTTGGAAAGGTTCAAAAATACAAAAATCAGGTTTTACTGGCCTCATATTTGGTCAAACTCAAAATGTCAGTTTATGAAACATAACTCCAAAAATACACATGCAATATGTCTAATAATGCCTGAAGAAATGCATCTTTGAGAGTTTTCCTGAAAAAAAAACATTTGGTACCGTTTGCAAAAACAAAAAGTAATGTTTTACTCAATTTGACAGTAATGTACTTAGAATCCTGAGATAATGCGAATAAAGCAATAAAAATGTATTCCAACATAATTCCTAATCCAAACGTGCAAAGTGTCTAAAAATGACTGTGATATTGAATACATGTGAGTTTTACTAGATACAGTTGTTTTTCTATGGTTTGCAAATACAAAAATGAGGTATTACTCAATATGACTGTATACTGTAACACTCAATATGACAGTTATTTAAACATAACTCCTACACCACACATGGAAAATGGCTAATAATGCCTGAAATAATGCATCTTTGGGAGTTTTACTGGAAACATATGCTTTTTTAAATCTTGCAAATGCAAAAAGTAGTTTTTTACTCAATATGACTATAATGTTCTTAGAATCCTGAGATAATGCGAAAAAAGCAATAAAAATGTATTCAAACATAACTTCTAAACAACACATGCAAAATGGCTAATAATGCCTAGAGATATGTATTTTTGTTAGTAGTACTAGAAAAATGATCTTTTGTAAGGTTTCTAAAGACACAAGTTAGCTTTTTTATTCAATATAACAGTGTGACTGTCAACCTAAATATGAAAGGTTTATAATCATAACTCCAAAACCAAACATGAACTTTGTCTAAAAAAGCCTGTAATATTGAATTTATGTGAGTTTGACCTGAATCAGGTATTTTGGAAAGGTTCAAAAATACAAAAATCAGGTTTTACTGGCCTCATATTGGTCAAACTCAAAATGTCAGTTTATGAAACATAACTCCAAAAATACACATGCAATATGTCTAATAATGCCTGAAGAAATGCATCTTTGAGAGTTTTCCTGAAAAAAAAACATTTGGTACCGTTTGCAAAAACAAAAAGTAATGTTTTACTCAATTTGACAGTAATGTACTTAGAATCCTGAGATAATGCGAATAAAGCAATAAAAATGTATTCCAACATAATTCCTAATCCAAACGTGCAAAGTGTCTAAAAATATCTGTGATATTGAATACATGTGAGTTTTACTAGATACAGTTGTTTTTCTATGGTTTGCAAATACAAAAATGAGGTATTACTCAATATGACTGTATACTGTAACACTCAATATGACAGTTATTTAAACATAACTCCTACACCACACATGGAAAATGGCTAATAATGCCTGAAATAATGCATCTTTGGGAGTTTTACTCGAAACATATGCTTTTTTAAATCTTGCAAATGCAAAAAGTAGTTTTTTACTCAATATGACTATAATGTTCTTAGAATCCTGAGATAATGCGAAAAAAGCAATAAAAATGTATTCAAACATAACTTCTAAACAACACATGCAAAATGGCTAATAATGCCTAGAGATATGTATTTTTGTTAGTAGTACTAGAAAAATGATCTTTTGTAAGGTTTCTAAAGACACAAGTTAGCTTTTTTATTCAATATAACAGTGTGACTGTCAACCTAAATATGAAAGGTTTATAATCATAACTCCAAAACCAAACATGAACTTTGTCTAAAAAAGCCTGTAATATTGAATTTATGTGAGTTTGACCTGAATCAGGTATTTTGGAAAGGTTCAAAAATACAAAAATCAGGTTTTACTGGCCTCATATTGGTCAAACTCAAAATGTCAGTTTATGAAACATAACTCCAAAAATACACATGCAATATGTCTAATAATGCCTGAAGAAATGCATCTTTGAGAGTTTTCCTGAAAAAAAATCATTTGGTACCGTTTGCAAAAACAAAAAGTAATGTTTTACTCAATTTGACAGTAATGTACTTAGAATCCTGAGATAATGCGAATAAAGCAATAAAAATGTATTCCAACATAATTCCTAATCCAAACGTGCAAAGTGTCTAAAAATGCCTGTGATATTGAATACATGTGAGTTTTACTAGATACAGTTGTTTTTCTATGGTTTGCAAATACAAAAATGAGGTATTACTCAATATGACTGTATACTGTAACACTCAATATGACAGTTATTTAAACATAACTCCTACACCACACATGGAAAATGGCTAATAATGCCTGAAATAATGCATCTTTGGGAGTTTTACTGGAAACATATGCTTTTTTAAATCTTGCAAATGCAAAAAGTAGTTTTTTACTCAATATGACTATAATGTTCTTAGAATCCTGAGATAATGCGAAAAAAGCAATAAAAATGTATTCAAACATAACTTCTAAACAACACATGCAAAATGGCTAATAATGCCTAGAGATATGTATTTTTGTTAGTAGTACTAGAAAAATGATCTTTTGTAAGGTTTCTAAAGACACAAGTTAGCTTTTTTATTCAATATAACAGTGTGACTGTCAACCTAAATATGAAAGGTTTATAATCATAACTCCAAAACCAAACATGAACTTTGTCTAAAAAAGCCTGTAATATTGAATTTATGTGAGTTTGACCTGAATCAGGTATTTTGGAAAGGTTCAAAAATACAAAAATCAGGTTTTACTGGCCTCATATTGGTCAAACTCAAAATGTCAGTTTATGAAACATAACTCCAAAAATACACATGCAATATGTCTAATAATGTCTGAAGAAATGCATCTTTGAGAGTTTTCCTGAAAAAAAAACATTTGGTACCGTTTGCAAAAACAAAAAGTAATGTTTTACTCAATTTGACAGTAATGTACTTAGAATCCTGAGATAATGCGAATAAAGCAATAAAAATGTATTCCAACATAATTCCTAATCCAAACGTGCAAAGTGTCTAAAAATGCCTGTGATATTGAATACGTGTGAGTTTTACTAGATACAGTTGTTTTTCTATGGTTTGCAAATACAAAAATGAGGTATTACTCAATATGACTGTATACTGTAACACTCAATATGACAGTTATTTAAACATAACTCCTACACCACACATGGAAAAGGGCTAATAATGCCTGAAATAATGCATCTTTGGGAGTTTTACTGAAAACATATGCTTTTTTAAATCTTGCAAATGCAAAAAGTAGTTTTTTACTCAATATGACTATAATGTTCTTAGAATCCTGAGATAATGCGAAAAAAGCAATAAAAATGTATTCAAACATAACTTTTAAACAACACATGCAAAATGGCTAATAATGCCTAGAGATATGTATTTTTGTTAGTAGTACTAGAAAAATGATCTTTTGTAAGGTTTCTAAAGACACAAGTTAGTTTTTTTATTCAATATAACAGTGTGACTGTCAACCTAAATATGAAAGGTTTATAATCATAACTCCAAAACCAAACATGAACTTTGTCTAAAAAAGCCTGTAATATTGAATGTATGTGAGTTTGACCTGAATCAGGTATTTTGGAAAGGTTCAAAAATACAAAAATCAGGTTTTACTGGCCTCATATTGGTCAAACTCAAAATGTCAGTTTATGAAACATAACTCCAAAAATACACATGCAATATGTCTAATAATGCCTGAAGAAATGCATCTTTGAGAGTTTTCCTGAAAAAAAAAAACATTTGGTACCGTTTGCAAAAACAAAAAGTAATGTTTTACTCAATTTGACAGTAATGTACTTAGAATCCTGAGATAATGCGAATAAAGCAATAAAAATGTATTCCAACATAATTCCTAATCCAAACGTGCAAAGTGTCTAAAAATGCCTGTGATATTGAATACATGTGAGTTTTACTAGATACAGTTGTTTTTCTATGGTTTGCAAATACAAAAATGAGGTATTACTCAATATGACTGTATACTGTAACACTCAATATGACAGTTATTTAAACATAACTCCTACACCACATTGAAAATGGCTAATAATGCCTGAAATAATGCATCTTTGGGAGTTTTACTCGAAACATATGCTTTTTTAAATCTTGCAAATGCAAAAAGTAGTTTTTTACTCAATATGACTATAATGTTCCTTAGAATCCTGAGATAATGCGAAAAAAGCAATAAAAATGTATTCAAACATAACTTCTAAACAACACATGCAAAATGGCTAATAATGCCTAGAGATATGTATTTTTGTTATTAGTACTAGAAAAATGATCTTTTGTAAGGTTTCTAAAGACACAAGTTAGTTTTTTTATTCAATATAACAGTGTGACTGTCAACCTAAATATGAAAGGTTTATAATCATAACTCCAAAACCAAACATGAAATTTGTCTAAAAAAGCCTGTAATATTGAATTTATGTGAGTTTGACCTGAATCAGGTATTTTGGAAAGGTTCAAAAATACAAAAATCAGGTTTTACTGGCCTCGTATTGGTCAAACTCAAAATGTCAGTTTATGAAACATAACTCCAAAAATACACATGCAATATGTCTAATAATGCCTGAAGAAATGCATCTTTGAGAGTTTTCCTGAAAAAAAAACATTTGGTACCGTTTGCAAAAACAAAAAGTAATGTTTTACTCAATTTGACAGTAATGTACTTAGAATCCTGAGATAATGCGAATAAAGCAATAAAATGTATTCCAACATAATTCCTAATCCAAACGTGCAATGCGTCTAAAATGCCTGTGATATTGAATACATGTGAGTTTTACTAGATACAGTTGTTTTTCTATGGTTTGCAAATAAAAAAATGAGGTATTACTCAATATGACTGTATACTGTAACACTCAATATGACAGTTATTTAAACATAACTCCTACACCACACATGGAAAATGGCTAATAATGCCTGAAATAATGCATCTTTGGGAGTTTTACTGGAAACATATACTTTTTTAAATCTTGCAAATGCAAATAGTAGTTTTTTAATCAATATGACTATGATGTTCTTAGAATCCTGAGATAATGCAAAAAAAGCAATAAAAATGTATTCAAACATAACTTCTAAACAACACATGCAAAATGGCTAATAATGCCTAGAGATATGTATTTTTGTTAGTAGTACTAGAAAAATGATCTTTTGTAAGGTTTCTAAAGACACAAGTTAGTTTTTTTATTCAATATAACAGTGTGACTGTCAACCTAAATATGAAAGGTTTATAATCATAACTCCAAAACCAAACATGAAATTTGTCTAAAAAAGCCTGTAATATTGAATTTATGTGAGTTTGACCTGAATCAGGTATTTTGGAAAGGTTCAAAAATACAAAAATCAGGTTTTACTGGCCTCATATTGGTCAAGCTCAAAATGTCAGTTTATGAAACATAACTCCAAAAATACACATGCAATATGTCTAATAATGCCTGAAGAAATGCATCTTTGAGAGTTTTCCTGAAAAAAAAAACATTTGGTACCGTTTGCAAAAACAAAAAGTAATGTTTTACTCAATTTGACAGTAATGTACTTAGAACCCTGAGATAATGCGAATAAAGCAATAAAAATGTATTCCAACATAATTCCTAATCCAAACGTGCAAAGTGTCTAAAAATGCCTGTGATATTGAATACATTTGAGTTTTACTAGATACAGTTGTTTTTCTATGGTTTGCAAATACAAAATGAGGTATTACTCAATATGACTGTATACTGTAACACTCAATATGACAGTTATTTAAACATAACTCCTACACCACACATGGAAAATGGCTAATAATGCCTGAAATAATGTATCTTTGGGAATTTTACTGGAAACATATGCTTTTTTAAATCTTGCAAATGCAAAAAGTAGTTTTTTAATCAATATGACTATAATGTTCTTAGAATCCTGAGATAATGCGAAAAAAGCAATAAAAATGTATTCAAACATAACTTCTAAACAACACATGCAAAATGGCTAATAATGCCTAGAGATAGGTATTTTGTGTTAGTAATACTAGAAAAATGATCTTTTGTAAGGTTTCTAAAGACACAAGTTAGTTTTTTTATTCAATATAACAGTGTGACTGTCAACCTAAATATGAAAGGTTTATAATCATAACTCCAAAACCAAACATGAAATTTGTCTAAAAAAGCCTGTAATATTGAATTTATGTGAGTTTGACCTGAATCAGGTATTTTGGAAAGGTTCAAAAATACAAAAATCAGGTTTTACTGGCCTCATATTGGTCAAGCTCAAAATGTCAGTTTATGAAATATAACTCCAAAAATACACATGCAATATGTCTAATAATGCCTGAAGAAATGCATCTTTGAGAGTTTTCTGAAAAAAAACAACATTTGGTACCGTTTGCAAAAACAAAAAGTAATGTTTTACTCAATTTGACAGTAATGTACTTAGAATCCTGAGATAATGCTAATAAAGCAATACAAATGTATTCCAACATAATTCCTAATCCAAACGTGCAAAGTGTCTAAAAATGCCTGTGATATTGAATACATGTGAGTTTTACTAGATACAGTTGTTTTTCTATGGTTTGCAAATACAAAATTGAGGTATTACTCAATATGACTGTATACTGTAACACTCAATATGACAGTTATTTAAACATAACTCCTACACCACACATGGAAAATGGCTAATAATGCCTGAAATAATGCATCTTTGGGAGTTTTACTGGAAACATATGCTTTTTTAAATCTTGCAAATGCAAAAAGTAGTTTTTTACTCAATATGACTATAATGTTCTTAGAATCCTGAGATAATGCGAAAAAAGCAATAAAAATGTATTCAAACATAACTTCTAAACAACACATGCAAAATGGCTAATAATGCCTAGAGATATGTATTTTTGTTAGTAGTACTAGAAAAATGATCTTTTGTAAGGTTTCTAAAGACACAAGTTTGTTTTTTTATTCAATAAAACAGTGTGACTGTCAACCTAAATATGAAACGTTTATAATCATAACTCCAAAACCAACATGAAATTTGTCTAAAAAAGCCTGTAATATTGAATTTATGTGAGTTTGACCTGAATCAGGTATTTTGGAAAGGTTCAAAAATACAAAAATCAGGTTTTACTGGCCTCATATTGGTCAAACTCAAAATGTCAGTTTATGAAACATAACTCCAAAAATACACATGCAATATGTCTAATAATGCCTGAAGAAATGCATCTTTGAGAGTTTTCCTGAAAAAAACAACATTTGGTACCGTTTGCAAAAACAAAAAGTAATGTTTTACTCAATTTGACAGTAATGTACTTAGAATCCTGAGATAATGCGAATAAAGCAATAAAAATGTATTCCAACATAATTCCTAATCCAAACGTGCAAAGTGTCTAAAAATGCCTGTGATATTGAATACATGTGAGTTTTACTAGATACAGTTGTTTTTCTATGGTTTGCAAATACAAAAATGAGGTATTACTCAATATGACTGTATACTGTAACACTCAATATGACAGTTATTTAAACATAACTCCTACACCACACATGGAAAATGGCTAATAATGCCTGAAATAATGCATCTTTGGGAGTTTTACTGGAAACATATGCTTTTTTAAATCTTGCAAATGCAAAAAGTAGTTTTTTACTCAATATGACTATAATGTTCTTAGAATCCTGAGATAATGCGAAAAAAGCAATAAAAATGTATTCAAACATAACTTCTAAACAACACATGCAAAATGGCTAATAATGCCGAGAGATATGTATTTTTGTTAGTAGTACTAGAAAAATGATCTTTTGTAAGGTTTCTAAAGACACAAGTGCGTTTTTTTATTCAATATAACAGTGTGACTGTCCACCTAAATATGAAAGGTTTATAATCATAACTCCAAAACCAAACATGAAATTTGTCTAAAAAAGCCTGTAATATTGAATTTATGTGAGTTTGACCTGAATCAGGTATTTTGGAAAGGTTCAAAAATACAAAAATCAGGTTTTACTGGCCTCATATTGGTCAACCTCAAAATGTCAGTTTATGAAACATAACTCCAAAAATACACATGCAATATGTCTAATAATGCCTGAAGAAATGCATCTTTGAGAGTTTTCCTGAAAAAAAACAACATTTGGTACCGTTTGCAAAAACAAAAAGTAATGTTTTACTCAATTTGACAGTAATGTACTTAGAATCCTGAGATAATGCTAATAAAGCAATACAAATGTATTCCAACATAATTCCTAATCCAAACGTGCAAAGTGTCTAAAAATGCCTGTGATATTGAATACATGTGAGTTTTACTAGATACAGTTGTTTTTCTATGGTTTGCAAATACAAAATTGAGGTATTACTCAATATGACTGTATACTGTAACACTCAATATGACAGTTATTTAAACATAACTCCTACACCACACATGGAAAATGGCTAATAATGCCTGAAATAATGCATCTTTGGGAGTTTTACTGGAAACATATGCTTTTTTAAATCTTGCAAATGCAAAAAGTAGTTTTTTACTCAATATGACTATAATGTTCTTAGAATCCTGAGATAATGCGAAAAAAGCAATAAAAATGTATTCAAACATAACTTCTAAACAACACATGCAAAATGGCTAATAATGCCTAGAGATATGTATTTGTGTTAGTAGTACTAGAAAAATGATCTTTTGTAAGGTTTCTAAAGACACAAGTTTGTTTTTTTATTCAATAAAACAGTGTGACTGTCAACCTAAATATGAAACGTTTATAATCATAACTCCAAAACCAAACATGAAATTTGTCTAAAAAAGCCTGTAATATTGAATTTATGTGAGTTTGACCTGAATCAGGTATTTTGGAAAGGTTCAAAAATACAAAAATCAGGTTTTACTGGCCTCATATTGGTCAAACTCAAAATGTCAGTTTATGAAACATAACTCCAAAAATACACATGCAATATGTCTAATAATGCCTGAAGAAATGCATCTTTGAGAGTTTTCCTGAAAAAAACAACATTTGGTACCGTTTGCAAAAACAAAAAGTAATGTTTTACTCAATTTGACAGTAATGTACTTAGAATCCTGAGATAATGCGAATAAAGCAATAAAAATGTATTCCAACATAATTCCTAATCCAAACGTGCAAAGTGTCTAAAAATGCCTGTGATATTGAATACATGTGAGTTTTACTAGATACAGTTGTTTTTCTATGGTTTGCAAATACAAAAATGAGGTATTACTCAATATGACTGTATACTGTAACACTCAATATGACAGTTATTTAAACATAACTCCTACACCACACATGGAAAATGGCTAATAATGCCTGAAATAATGCATCTTTGGGAGTTTTACTGGAAACATATGCTTTTTTAAATCTTGCAAATGCAAAAAGTAGTTTTTTACTCAATATGACTATAATGTTCTTAGAATCCTGAGATAATGCGAAAAAAGCAATAAAAATGTATTCAAACATAACTTCTAAACAACACATGCAAAATGGCTAATAATGCCGAGAGATATGTATTTTTGTTAGTAGTACTAGAAAAAATGATCTTTTGTAAGGTTTCTAAAGACACAAGTGCGTTTTTTATTCAATATAACAGTGTGACTGTCCACCTAAATATGAAAGGTTTATAATCATAACTCCAAAACCAAACATGAAATTTGTCTAAAAAAGCCTGTAATATTGAATTTATGTGAGTTTGACCTGAATCAGGTATTTTGGAAAGGTTCAAAAATACAAAAATCAGGTTTTACTGGCCTCATATTGGTCAACCTCAAAATGTCAGTTTATGAAACATAACTCCAAAAATACACATGCAATATGTCTAATAATGCCTGAAGAAATGCATCTTTGAGAGTTTTCCTGAAAAAAAAAACATTTGGTACCGTTTGCAAAAACAAAAAGTAATGTTTTACTCAATTTGACAGTAATGTACTTAGAATCCTGAGATAATGCGAATAAAGCAATAAAAATGTATTCCAACATAATTCCTAATCCAAACGTGCAAAGTGTCTAAAAATGCCTGTGATATTGAATACATTTGAGTTTTACTAGATACAGTTGTTTTTCTATGGTTTGCAAATACAAAAATGAGGTATTACTCAATATGACTGTATACTGTAACACTCAATATGACAGTTATTTAAACATAACTCCTACACCACACATGGAAAATGGCTAATAATGCCTGAAATAATGTATCTTTGGGAGTTTTACTGGAAACATATGCTTTTTTAAATCTTGCAAATGCAAAAAGTAGTTTTTTAATCAATATGACTATAATGTTCTTAGAATCCTGAGATAATGCGAAAAAAGCAATAAAAATGTATTCAAACATAACTTCTAAACAACACATGCAAAATGGGCTTATAATGCCTAGAGATATGTATTTTTGTTAGTAGTACTAGAAAAATGATCTTTTGTAAGGTTTCTAAAGACACAAGTTTGTTTTTTTATTCAATATAACAGTGTGACTGTCAACCTAAATATGAAACGTTTATAATCATAACTCCAAAACCAAACATGAAATTTGTCTAAAAAACCCTGTAATATTGAATTTATGTGAGTTTGACCTGAATCAGGTATTTTGGAAAGGTTCAAAAATACAAAAATCAGGTTTTACTGGCTTCATATTGGTCAAACTCAAAATGTCAGTTTATGAAACATAACTCCAAAAATACACATGCAATATGTCTAATAATGCCTGAAGAAATGCATCTTTGAGAGTTTTCCTGAAAAAAAAAACATTTGGTACCGTTTGCAAAAACAAAAAGTAATGTTTTACTCAATTTGACAGTAATGTACTTAGAATCCTGAGATAATGCGAATAAAGCAATAAAAATGTATTCCAACATAATTCCTAATCCAAACGTGCAAAGTGTCTAAAAATGCCTGTGATATTGAATACATGTGAGTTTTACTAGATACAGTTGTTTTTCTATGGTTTGCAAATACAAAAATGAGGTATTACTCAATATGACTGTATACTGTAACACTCAATATGACAGTTATTTAAACATAACTCCTACACCACACATGGAAAATGGCTAATAATGCCTGAAATAATGCATCTTTGGGAGTTTTACTGGAAACATATACTTTTTTAAATCTTGCAAATGCAAAAAGTAGTTTTTTAATCAATATGACTATGATGATCTTAGAATCCTGAGATAATGCAAAAAAAGCAATAAAAATGTATTCAAACATAACTTCTAAACAACACATGCAAAATGGCTAATAATGCCTAGAGATATGTATTTTTGTTAGTAGTACTAGAAAAATGATCTTTTGTAAGGTTTCTAAAGACACAAGTTAGTTTTTTTATTCAATATAACAGTGTGACTGTCAACCTAAATATGAAAGGTTTATAATCATAACTCCAAAACCAAACATGAAATTTGTCTAAAAAAGCCTGTAATGTTTAATTTATGTGAGTTTGACCTGAATCAGGTATTTTGGAAAGGTTCAAAAATACAAAAATCAGGTTTTACTGGCCTCATATTGGTCAAACTCAAAATGTCAGTTTATGAAACATAACTCCAAAAATACACATGCAATATGTCTAATAATGCCTGAAGAAATGCATCTTTGAGAGTTTCCCTGAAAAAAAAACATTTGGTACCGTTTGCAAAAACAAAAAGTAATGTTTTACTCAATTTGACAGTAATGTACTTAGAATACTGAGATAATGCGAATAAAGCAATACAAATGTATTCCAACATAATTCCTAATCCAAACGTGCAAAGTGTCTAAAAATGCCTGTGATATTGAATACATGTGAGTTTTACTAGATACAGTTGTTTTTCTATGGTTTGCAAATACAAAATTGAGGTATTACTCAATATGACTGTATACTGTAACACTCAATATGACAGTTATTTAAACATAACTCCTACACCACACATGGAAAATGGCTAATAATGCCTGAAATAATGCATCTTTGGGAGTTTTACTGGAAACATATGCTTTTTTAAATCTTGCAAATGCAAAAAGTAGTTTTTTACTCAATATGACTATAATGTTCTTAGAATCCTGAGATAATGCGAAAAAGCAATAAAAATGTATTCAAACATAACTTCTAAACAACACATGCAAAATGGCTAATAATGCCTAGAGATATGTATTTTGGTTAGTAGTACTAGAAAAATGATCTTTTGTAAGGTTTCTAAAGACACAAGTTTGTTTTTTTATTCAATAAAACAGTGTGACTGTCAACCTAAATATGAAACGTTTATAATCATAACTCCAAAACCAAACATGAAATTTGTCTAAAAAAGCCTGTAATATTGAATTTATGTGAGTTTGACCTGAATCAGGTATTTTGGAAAGGTTCAAAAATACAAAAATCAGGTTTTACTGGCCTCATATTGGTCAAACTCAAAATGTCAGTTTATGAAACATAACTCCAAAAATACACATGCAATATGTCTAATAATGCCTGAAGAAATGCATCTTTGAGAGTTTTCCTGAAAAAAAAAACATTTGGTACCGTTTGCAAAAACAAAAAGTAATGTTTTACTCAATTTGACAGTAATGTACTTAGAATCCTGAGATAATGCGAATAAAGCAATAAAAATGTATTCCAACATAATTCCTAATCCAAACGTGCAAAGTGTCTAAAAATGCCTGTGATATTGAATACATGTGAGTTTTACTAGATACAGTTGTTTTTCTATGGTTTGCAAATACAAAAATGAGGTATTACTCAATATGACTGTATACTGTAACACTCAATATGACAGTTATTTAAACATAACTCCTACACCACACATGGAAAATGGCTAATAATGCCTGAAATAATGCATCTTTGGGAGTTTTACTGGAAACATATGCTTTTTTAAATCTTGCAAATGCAAAAAGTAGTTTTTTACTCAATATGACTATAATGTTCTTAGAATCCTGAGATAATGCGAAAAAAAGCAATAAAAATGTATTAAACATAACTTCTAAACAACACATGCAAAATGGCTAATAATGCCGAGAGATATGTATTTTTGTTAGTAGTACTAGAAAAATGATCTTTTGTAAGGTTTCTAAAGACACAAGTTAGTTTTTTTATTCAATATAACAGTGTGACTGTCAACCTAAATATGAAAGGTTTATAATCATAACTCCAAAACCAAACATGAAATTTGTCTAAAAAAGCCTGTAATATTGAATTTATGTGAGTTTGACCTGAATCAGGTATTTTGGAAAGGTTCAAAAATACAAAAATCAGGTTTTACTGGCCTCATATTGGTCAAGCTCAAAATGTCAGTTTATGAAACATAACTCCAAAAATACACATGCAATATGTCTAATAATGCCTGAAGAAATGCATCTTTGAGAGTTTCCCTGAAAAAAAAAAACATTTGGTACCGTTTGCAAAAACAAAAAGTAATGTTTTACTCAATTTGACAGTAATGTACTTAGAATCCTGAGATAAAGCGAATAAAGCAATAAAAATGTATTCCAACATAATTCCTAATCCAAACGTGCAAAGTGTCTAAAAATGCCTGTGATATTGAATACATGTGAGTTTTACTAGATACAGCTGTTTTTCTATGGTTTGCAAATACAAAAATGAGGTATTACTCAATATGACTGTATACTGTAACACTCAATATGACAGTTATTTAAACATAACTCCTACACCACACATGGAAAATGGCTAATAATGCCTGAAATAATGTATCTTTGGGAGTTTTACTGGAAACATATGCTTTTTTAAATCTTGCAAATGCAAAAAGTAGTTTTTTAATCAATATGACTATAATGTTTTTAGAATCCTGAGATAATGCGAAAACAGCAATAAAAATGTATTCAAACATAACTTCTAAACAACACATGCAAAATGGCTTATAATGCCTAGAGATATGTATTTTTGTTAGTAGTACTAGAAAAATGATCTTTTGTAAGGTTTCTAAAGACACAAGTTTGTTTTTTATTCAATATAACAGTGTGACTGTCAACCTAAATATGAAAGGTTTATAATCATAACTCCAAAACCAAACATGAAATTTGTCTAAAAAAGCCTGTAATATTGAATTTATATGAGTTTGACCTGAATCAGGTATTTTGGAAAGGTTCAAAAATACAAAAATCAGGTTTTACTGGCCTCATATTGGTCAAACTCAAAATGTCAGTTTATGAAACATAACTCCAAAAATACACATGCAATATGTCTAATGATGCCTGAAGAAATGCATTTTTGAGAGTTTTCCTGAAAAAAAACAACATTTGGTACCGTTTGCAAAAACAAAAAGTAATGTTTTACTCAATTTGACAGTAATGTACTTAGAATCCTGAGATAATGCGAATAAAGCAATACAAATGTATTCCAACATAATTCCTAATCCAAACGTGCAAAGTGTCTAAAAATGCCTGTGATATTGAATACATGTGAGTTTTACTAGATACAGTTGTTTTTCTATGGTTTGCAAATACAAAAATGAGGTATTACTCAATATGACTGTATACTGTAACACTCAATATGACAGTTATTTAAACATAACTCCTACACCACACATGGAAAATGGCTAATAATGCCTGAAATAATGCATCTTTGGGAGTTTTACTGGAAACATATGCTTTTTTAAATCTTGCAAATGCAAAAAGTAGTATTTTACTCAATATGACTATAATGTTCTTAGAATCCTGAGATAATGCGAAAAAAGCAATAAAAATGTATTCAAACATAACTTCTAAACAACACATGCAAAATGGCTAATAATGCCGAGAGATATGTATTTTTGTTAGTAGTACTAGAAAAATGATCTTTTGTAAGGTTTCTAAAGACACAAGTGCGTTTTTTTATTCAATATAACAGTGTGACTGTCAACCTAAATATGAAAGGTTTATAATCATAACTCCAAAACCAAACATGAAATTTGTCTAAAAAAGCCTGTAATATTGAATTTATGTGAGTTTGACCTGAATCAGGTATTTTGGAAAGGTTCAAAAATGCAAAAATCAGGTTTTACTGGCCTCATATTGGTCAACCTCAAAATGTCAGTTTATGAAACATAACTCCAAAAATACACATGCAATATGTCTAATAATGCCTGAAGAAATGCATCTTTGAGAGTTTCCCTGAAAAAAAACATTTGGTACCGTTTGCAAAAACAAAAAGTAATGTTTTACTCAATTTGACAGTAATGTACTTAGAATACTGAGATAATGCGAATAAAGCAATAAAAATGTATTCCAACATAATTCCTAATCCAAACGTGCAAAGTGTCTAAAAATGCCTGTGATAATGAATACATGTGAGTTTTACTAGATACAGTTGTTTTTCTATGGTTTGCAAATACAAAAATGAGGTATTACTCAATATGACTGTATACTGTAACACTCAATATGACAGTTATTTAAACATAACTCCTACACCACACATGGAAAATGGCTAATAATGCCTGAAATAATGCATCTTTGGGAGTTTTACTGGAAACATATGCTTTTTTAATCTTGCAAATGCAAAAAGTAGTTTTTTAATCAATATGACTATAATGTTCTTAGAATCCTGAGATAATGCGAAAAAAGCAATAAAAATGTATTCAAACATAACTTCTAAACAACACATGCAAAATGGCTAATAATGCCTGGAGATATGTATTTTTGTTAGTAGTACTAGAAAAATGATCTTTTGTAAGGTTTCTAAAGACACAAGTTAGTTTTTTTATTCAATATAACAGTGTGACTGTCAACCTAAATATGAAAGGTTTATAATCATAACTCCAAAACCAAACATGAAATTTGTCTAAAAAAGCCTGTAATATTGAATTTATGTGAGTTTGACCTGAATCAGGTATTTTGGAAAGGTTCAAAAATACAAAAATCAGGTTTTACTGGCCTCATATTGGTCAACCTCAAAATGTCAGTTTATGAAACATAACTCCAAAAATACACATGCAATATGTCTAATAATGCCTGAAGAAATGCATCTTTGAGAGTTTCCCTGAAAAAAAAACATTTGGTACCGTTTGCAAAAACAAAAAGTAATGTTTTACTCAATTTGACAGTAATGTACTTAGAATCCTGAGATAATGCGAATAAAGCAATAAAAATGTATTCATACATAATTCCTAATCCAAACGTGCAAAGTGTCTAAAAATGCCTGTGATATTGAATACATGTGAGTTTTACTAGATACAGTTGTTTTTCTATGGTTTGCAAATACAAAATTGAGGTATTACTCAATATGACTGTATACTGTAACACTCAATATGACAGTTATTTAAACATAACTCCTACACCACACATGGAAAATGGCTAATAATGCCTGAAATAATGCATCTTTGGGAGTTTTACTGGAAACATATGCTTTTTTAAATCTTGCAAATGCAAAAAGTAGTTTTTTACTCAATATGACTATAATGTTCTTAGAATCCTGAGATAATGCGAAAAAAGCAATAAAAATGTATTCAAACATAACTTCTAAACAACACTTGCAAAATGGCTAATAATGCCTAGAGATATGTATTTTTGTTAGTAGTACTAGAAAAATGATCTTTTGTAAGGTTTCTAAAGACACAAGTTAGTTTTTTTATTCAATATAACAGTGTGACTGTCAACCTAAATATGAAAGGTTTATAATCATAACTCCAAAACCAAACATGAAATTTGTCTAAAAAAGCCTGTAATATTGAATTTATGTGAGTTTGACCTGAATCAGGTATTTTGGAAAGGTTCAAAAATACAAAAATCAGGTTTTACTGGCCTCATATTGGTCAAACTCAAAATGTCAGTTTATGAAACATAACTCCAAAAATACACATGCAATATGTCTAATAATGCCTGAAGAAATGCATCTTTGAGAGTTTTCCTGAAAAAAAAAACATTTGGTACCGTTTGCAAAAACAAAAAGTAATGTTTTACTCAATTTGGCAGTAATGTACTTAGAATCCTGAGATAATGCGAATAAAGCAATAAAAATGTATTCCAACATTATTCCTAATCCAAACGTGCAAAGTGTCTAAAAATGCCTGTGATATTGAATACATGTGAGTTTTACTAGATACAGTTGTTTTTCTATGGTTTGCAAATACAAAAATGAGGTATTACTCAATATGACTGTATACTGTAACACTCAATATGACAGTTATTTAAACATAACTCCTACACCACACATGGAAAATGGCTAATAATGCCTGAAATAATGCATCTTTGGGAGTTTTACTGGAAACATATGCTTTTTTAAATCTTGCAAACGCAAAAAGTAGTTTTTTACTCAATATGACTATAATGTTCTTAGAATCCTGAGATAATGCGAAAAAAGCAATAAAAATGTATTCAAACATAACTTCTAAACAACACATGCAAAATGGCTAATAATTGCCTAGAGATATGTATTTGTGTTAGTAGTACTAGAAAAATGATCTTTTGTAAGGTTTCTAAAGACACAAGTTAGTTTTTTTATTCAATATAATAGTGTGACTGTCAACCTAAATATGAAAGGTTTATAATCATAACTCCAAAACCAAACATGAAATTTGTCTAAAAAAGCCTGTAATATTGAATTTATGTGAGTTTGACCTGAATCAGGTATTTTGGAAAGGTTCAAAAATACAAAAATCAGGTTTTACTGGCCTCATATTGGTCAAACTCAAAATGTCAGTTTATGAAACATAACTCCAAAAATACACATGCAATATGTCTAATAATGCCTGAAGAAATGCATCTTTGAGAGTTTTCCTGAAAAAAAAACATTTGGTACCGTTTGCAAAAACAAAAAGTAATGTTTTACTCAATTTGGCAGTAATTTACTTAGAATCCTGAGATAATGCGAATAAAGCAATAAAAATGTATTCAACATAATTCCTAATCCAAACGTGCAAAGTGTCTAAAAATGCCTGTGATATTGAATACATGTGAGTTTTACTAGATACAGTTGTTTTTCTATGGTTTGCAAATACAAAAATGAGGTATTACTCAATATGACTGTATACTGTAACACTCAATATGACAGTTATTTAAACATAACTCCTACACCACACATGGAAAATGGCTAATAATGCCTGAAATAATGCATCTTTGGGAGTTTTACTGGAAACATATGCTTTTTTAAATCTTGCAAATGCAAAAAGTAGTTTTTTACTCAATATGACTATAATGTTCTTAGAATCCTGAGATAATGCGAAAAAAGCAATAAAAATGTATTCAAACATAACTTCTAAACAACACATGCAAAATGGCTAATAATGCCTAGAGATATGTATTTGTGTTAGTAGTACTAGAAAAATGATCTTTTGTAAGGTTTCTAAAGACACAAGTTAGTTTTTTTATTCAATATAATAGTGTGACTGTCAACCTAAATATGAAAGGTTTATAATCATAACTCCAAAACCAAACATGAAATTTGTCTAAAAAAGCCTGTAATATTGAATTTATGTGAGTTTGACCTGAATCAGGTATTTTGGAAAGGTTCAAAAATACAAAAATCAGGTTTTACTGGCCTCATATTGGTCAAACTCAAAATGTCAGTTTATGAAACATAACTCCAAAAATACACATGCAATATGTCTAATAATGCCTGAAGAAATGCATCTTTGAGAGTTTTCCTGAAAAAAAAACATTTGGTACCGTTTGCAAAAACAAAAAGTAATGTTTTACTCAATTTGACAGTAATGTACTTAGAATCCTGAGATAATGCGAATAAAGCAATAAAAATGTATTCCAACATAATTCCTAATCCAAACGTGCAAAGTGTCTAAAAATGCCTGTGATATTGAATACATGTGAGTTTTACTAGATACAGTTGTTTTTCTATGGTTTGCAAATACAAAAATGAGGTATTACTCATATGACTGTATACTGTAACACTCAATATGACAGTTATTTAAACATAACTCCTACACCACACATGGAAAATGGCTAATAATGCCTGAAATAATGCATCTTTGGGAGTTTTACTGGAAACATATACTTTTTTAAATCTTGCAAATGCAAAAAGTAGTTTTTTAATCAATTTGACTATGATGTTCTTAGAATCCTGAGATAATGCGAAAAAAGCAATAAAAATGTATTCAAACATAACTTCTAAACAACACATGCAAAATGGCTAATAATGCCTAGAGATATGTATTTTTGTTAGTAGTACTAGAAAAATGATCTTTTGTAAGGTTTCTAAAGACACAAGTTAGTTTTTTTATTCAATATAACAGTGTGACTGTCAACCTAAATATGAAAGGTTTATAATCATAACTCCAAAACCAAACATGAAATTTGTCTAAAAAAGCCTGTAATATTGAATTTATGTGAGTTTGACCTGAATCAGGTATTTTGGAAAGGTTCAAAAATACAAAAATCAGGTTTTACTGGCCTCATATTGGTCAAACTCAAAATGTCAGTTTATGAAACATAACTCCAAAATACACATGCAATATTTCTAATAATGCCTGAAGAAATGCATCTTTGAGAGTTTTCCTGAAAAAAAAAACATTTGGTACCGTTTGCAAAAACAAAAAGTAATGTTTTACTCAATTTGACAGTAATGTACTTAGAATCCTGAGATAATGCGAATAAAGCAATAAAAATGTATTCCAACATAATTCCTAATCCAAACGTGCAAAGTGTCTAAAAATGCCTGTGATATTGAATACATGTGAGTTTTACTAGATACAGTTGTTTTTCTATGGTTTGCAAATACAAAAATGAGGTATTACTCAATATGACTGTATACTGTAACACTCAATATGACAGTTATTTAAACATAACTCCTACACCACACATAGAAAATGGCTAACAATGCCTGAAATAATGCATCTTGGGAGTTTTACTGGAAACATATACTTTTTAAATCTTGCAAATGCAAAAAGTAGTTTTTTAATCAATATGACTATGATGTTCTTAGAATCCTGAGATAATGCGAAAAAAGCAATAAAAATGTATTCAAACATAACTTCTAAACAACACATGCAAAATGGCTAATAATGCCTAGAGATATGTATTTTTGTTAGTAGTACTAGAAAAATGATCTTTTGTAAGGTTTCTAAAGACACAAGTTTGTTTTTTTATTCAATATAACAGTGTGACTGTCAACCTAAATATGAAAGGTTTATAATGATAAATCCAAAACCAAACATGAAATTTGTCTAAAAAAGCCTGTAATATTGAATTTATGTGAGTTTGACCTGAATCAGGTATTTTGGAAAGGTTCAAAAATACAAAAATCAGGTTTTACTGGCCTCATATTGGTCAAACTCAAAATGTCAGTTTATGAAACATAACTCCAAAAATACACATGCAAAAGTCTAATAATGCCTGAAGAAATGCATCTTTGAGAGTTTTCCTGAAAAAAAACTTTTGGTACCGTTTGCAAAAACAAAAAGTAATGTTTTACTCAATTTGACAGTAATGTACTTAGAATCCTGAGATAATGCGAATAAAGCAATAAAAATGTATTCCAACATAATTCCTAATCCAAACGTGCAAAGTGTCTAAAAATGCCTGTGATATTGAATACATGTGAGTTTTACTAGATACAGTTGTTTTTCTATGGTTTGCAAATACAAAAATGAGGTATTACTCAATATGACTGTATACTGTAACACTCAATATGACAGTTATTTAAACATAACTCCTACACCACACATGGAAAATGGCTAATAATGCCTGAAATAATGCATCTTTGGGAGTTTTACTCGAAACATATACTTTTTTAAATCTTGCAAATGCAAAAAGTAGTTTTTTAATCAATATGACTATGATGTTCTTAGAATCCTGAGATAATGCGAAAAAAGCAATAAAAATGTATTCAAACATAACTTCTAAACAACACTTGCAAAATGGCTAATAATGCCTAGAGACATGTATTTTTGTTAGTAGTACTAGAAAAATGATCTTTTGTAAGGTTTCTAAAGACACAAGTTAGTTTTTTTATTCAATATAACAGTGTGACTGTCAACCTAAATATGAAAGGTTTATAATCATAACTCCAAAACCAAACATGAAATTTGTCTAAAAAAGCCTGTAATATTGAATTTATGTGAGTTTGACCTGAATCAGGTATTTTGGAAAGGTTCAAAAATACAAAAATCAGGTTTTACTGGCCTCATATTGGTCAAACTCAAAATGTCAGTTTATGAAACATAACTCCAAAAATACACATGCAATATTTCTAATAATGCCTGAAGAAATGCATCTTTGAGAGTTTTCCTGAAAAAAAAACCATTTTGTACCGTTTGCAAAAACAAAAAGTAATGTTTTACTCAATTTGACAGTAATGTACTTAGAATCGTGAGATAAGGCGAATAAAGCAATACAAATGTATTCCAACATAATTCCTAATCCAAACGTGCAAAGTGTCTAAAAATGCCTGTGATATTGAATACATGTGAGTTTTACTAGATACAGTTGTTTTTCTATGGTTTGCAAATACAAAAATGAGGTATTACTCAATATGACTGTATACTGTAACACTCAATATGACAGTTATTTAAACATAACTCCTACACCACACATAGAAAATGGCTAATAATGCCTGAAATAATGCATCTTTGGGAGTTTTACTGGAAACATATACTTTTTTAAATCTTGCAAATGCAAAAAGTAGTTTTTTAATCAATATGACTATGATGTTCTTAGAATCCTGAGATAATGCGAAAAAAGCAATAAAAATGTATTCAAACATAACTTCTAAACAACACATGCAAAATGGCTAATAATGCCTAGAGATATGTATTTTTGTTAGTAGTACTAGAAAAATGATCTTTTGTAAGGTTTCTAAAGACACAAGTTTGTTTTTTTATTCAATATAACAGTGTGACTGTCAACCTAAATATGAAAGGTTTATAATGATAACTCCAAAACCAAACATGAAATTTGTCTAAAAAAGCCTGTAATATTGAATTTTTTTGAGTTTCACCTGAATCAGGTATTTTGGAAAGGTTCAAAAATACAAAAATCAGGTTTTACTGGCCTCATATTGGTCAAACTCAAAATGTCAGTTTATGAAACATAACTCCAAAAATACACATGCAATATGTCTAATAATGCCTGAAGAAATGCATCTTTGAGAGTTTTCCTGAAAAAAAAAACATTTGGTACCGTTTGCAAAAACAAAAAGTAATGTTTTACTCAATTTGACAGTAATGTACTTAGAATCCTGAGATAATGCGAATAAAGCAATAAAAATGTATTCCAACATAATTCCTAATCCAAACGTGCAAAGTGTCTAAAAATGCCTGTGATATTGAATACATGTGAGTTTTACTAGATACAGTTGTTTTTCTATGGTTTGCAAATACAAAAATGAGGTATTACTCAATATGACTGTATACTGTAACACTCAATATGACAGTTATTTAAACATAACTCCTACACCACACATGGAAAATGGCTAATAATGCCTGAAATAATGCATCTTTGGGAGTTTTATTGGAAACATATACTTTTTTAAATCTTGCAAAGGCAAAAAGTAGTTTTTTAATCAATATGACTATGATGTTCTTAGAATCCTGAGATAATGCGAAAAAAGCAATAAAAATGTATTCAAACATAACTTCTAAACAACACATGCAAAATGGCTAATAATGCCTAGAGATATGTATTTTTGTTAGTAGTACTAGAAAAAAGATCTTTTGTAAGGTTTCTAAAGACACAAGTTTGTTTTTTTATTCAATATAACAGTGTGACTGTCAACCTAAATATGAAAGGTTTATAATGATAACTCCAAAACCAAACATGAAATTTGTCTAAAAAAGCCTGTAATATTGAATTTATGTGAGTTTGACCTGAATCAGGTATTTTGGAAAGGTTCAAAAATACAAAAATCAGGTTTTACTGGCCTCATATTGGTCAAACTCAAAATGTCAGTTTATGAAACATAACTCCAAAAATACACATGCAATATTTCTAATAATGCCTGAAGAAATGCATCTTTGAGAGTTTTCCTGAAAAAAAAAACATTTGGTACTGTTTGCAAAAACAAAAAGTAATGTTTTACTCAATTTGACAGTAATGTACTTAGAATCCTGAGATAATGCGAATAAAGCAATAAAAATGTATTCCAACATAATTCCTAATCCAAACGTGCAAAGTGTCTACAAATGCCTGTGATATTGAATACATGTGAGTTTTACTAGATACAGTTGTTTTTCTATGGTTTGCAAATACAAAATTGAGGTATTACTCAATATGACTGTATACTGTAACACTCAATATGACAGTTATTTAAACATAACTCCTACACCACACATGGAAAATGGCTAATAATGCCTGAAATAATGCATCTTTGGGAGTTTTACTGGAAACATATGCTTTTTTAAATCTTGCAAATGCAAAAAGTAGTTTTTTACTCAATATGACTATAATGTTCTTAGAATCCTGAGATAATGCGAAAAAAGCAATAAAAATGTATTCAAACATAACTTCTAAACAACACATGCAAAATGGCTAATAATGCCTAGAGATATGTATTTTTGTTAGTAGTACTAGAAAAATTATCTTTTGTAAGGTTTCTAAAGACACAAGTTTGTTTTTTTATTCAATATAACAGTGTGACTGTCAACCTAAATATGAAAGGTTTATAATCATAACTCCAAAACCAAACATGAAAGTTGTCTAAAAAAGCCTGTAATATTGAATTTATGTGAGTTTGACCTGAATCAGGTATTTTGGAAAGGTTCAAAAATACAAAAATCAGGTTTTACTGGCCTCATATTGGTCAAACTCAAAATGTCAGTTTATGAAACATAACTCCAAAAATACACATGCAATATGTCTAATAATGCCTGAAGAAATGCATCTTTGAGAGTTTTCCTGAAAAAAAAAACATTTGATACCGTTTGCAAAAACAAAAAGTAATGTTTTACTCAATTTGGCAGTAATGTACTTAGAATCCTGAGATAATGCAAATAAAGCAATAAAAATGTATTCCAACATAATTCCTAATCCAAACGTGCAAAGTGTCTAAAAATGCCTGTGATATTGAATACATGTGAGTTTTACTAGATACAGTTGTTTTTCTATGGTTTGCAAATACAAAAATGAGGTATTGCTCAATATGACTGTATACTGTAACACTCAATATGACAGTTATTTAAACATAACTCCTACACCACACATGGAAAATGGCTAATAATGCCTGAAATAATGCATCTTTGGGAGTTTTACTGGAAACATATGCTTTTTTAAATCTTGCAAATGCAAAAAGTAGTTTTTTACTCAATATGACTATAATGTTCTTAGAATCCTGAGATAATGCGAAAAAAGCAATAAAAATGTATTCAAACATAACTTCTAAACAACACATGCAAAATGGCTAATAATGCCTAGAGATATGTATTTTTGTTAGTAGTACTAGAAAAATGATCTTTTGTAAGGTTTCTAAAGACACAAGTTAGTTTTTTTATTCAATATAACAGTGTGACTGTCAACCTAAATATGAAAGGTTTATAATCATAACTCCAAAACCAAACATGAAATTTGTCTAAAAAAGCCTGTAATATTGAATTTATGTGAGTTTGACCTGAATCAGGTATTTTGGAAAGGTTCAAAAATACAAAAATCAGGTTTTACTGGCCTCATATTGGTCAAACTCAAAATGTCAGTTTATGAAACATAACTCCAAAAATACACATGCAATATGTCTAATAATGCCTGAAGAAATGCATCTTTGAGAGTTTTCCTGAAAAAAAACTTTTGGTACCGTTTGCAAAAACAAAAAGTAATGTTTTACTCAATTTGACAGTAATGTACTTAGAATCCTGAGATAATGCGAATAAAGCAATAAAAATGTATTCCAACATAATTCCTAATCCAAACGTGCAAAGTGTCTAAAAATGCCTGTGATATTGAATACATGTGAGTTTTACTAGATACAGTTGTTTTTCTATGGTTTGCAAATACAAAAACGAGGTATTACTCAATATGACTGTATACTGTAACACTCAATATGACAGTTATTTAAACATAACTCCTACACCACACATGGAAAATGGCTAATAATGCCTGAAATAATGCATCTTTGGGAGTTTTACTCGAAACATATGCTTTTTTAAATCTTGCAAATGCAAAAAGTAGTTTTTTACTCAATATGACTATAATGTTCTTAGAATCCTGAGATAATGCGAAAAAAGCAATAAAAATGTATTCAAACATAACTTCTAAACAACACATGCAAAATGGCTAATAATGCCTAGAGATATGTATTTTTGTTAGTAGTACTAGAAAAATGATCTTTTGTAAGGTTTCTAAAGACACAAGTTAGTTTTTTTTATTCAATATAACAGTGTGACTGTCAACCTAAATATGAAAGGTTTATAATCATAACTCCAAAACCAAACATGAAATTTGTCTAAAAAAGCCTGTAATATTGAATTTATGTGAGTTTGACCTGAATCAGGTATTTTGGAAAGGTTCAAAAATACAAAAATCAGGTTTTACTGGCCTCATATTGGTCAAACTCAAAATGTCAGTTTATGAAACATAACTCCAAAAATACACATGCAATATGTCTAATAATGCCTGAATAAATGCATCTTTGAGAGTTTTCCTGAAAAAAAAAACATTTGGTACCGTTTGCAAAAACAAAAAGTAATGTTTTACTCAATTTGACAGTAATGTACTTAGAATCCTGAGATAATGCGAATAAAGCAATAAAAATGTATTCCAACATAATTCCTAATCCAAACGTGCAAAGTGTCTACAAATGCCTGTGATATTGAATACATGTGAGTTTTACTAGATACAGTTGTTTTTCTATGGTTTGCAAATACAAAAATGAGGTATTACTCAATATGACTGTATACTGTAACACTCAATATGACAGTTATTTAAACATAACTCCTACACCACACATGGAAAATGGCTAATAATGCCTGAAATAATGCATCTTTGGGAGTTTTACTGGAAACATATGCTTTTTTAAATCTTGCAAATGCAAAAAGTAGTTTTTTACTCAATATGACTATAATGTTCTTAGAATCCTGAGATAATGCGAAAAAAGCAATAAAAATGTATTCAAACATAACTTCTAAACAACACATGCAAAATGGCTAATAATGCCTAGAGATATGTATTTTTGTTAGTAGTACTAGAAAAATGATCTTTTGTAAGGTTTCTAAAGACACAAGTTTGTTTTTTTATTCAATATAACAGTGTGACTGTCAACCTAAATATGAAAGGTTTATAATCATAACTCCAAAACCAAACATGAAAGTTGTCTAAAAAAGCCTGTAATATTGAATTTATGTGAGTTTGACCTGAATCAGGTATTTTGGAAAGGTTCAAAAATACAAAAATCAGGTTTTACTGGCCTCATATTGGTCAAACTCAAAATGTCAGTTTATGAAACATAACTCCAAAAATACACATGCAATATGTCTAATAATGCCTGAAGAAATGCATCTTTGAGAGTTTTCCTGAAAAAAAAAACATTTGGTACCGTTTGCAAAAACAAAAAGTAATGTTTTACTGAATTTGATAGTAATGTACTTAGAATCCTGAGATAATGCGAATAAAGCAATAAAAATGTATTCCAACATAATTCCTAATCCAAACGTGCAAAGTGTCTAAAAATGCCTGTGATATTGAATACATGTGAGTTTTACTAGATACAGTTGTTTTTCTATGGTTTGCAAATACAAAAATGAGGTATTACTCAATATGACTGTATACTGTAACACTCAATATGACAGTTATTTAAACATAACTCCTACACCACACATGGAAAATGGCTAATAATGCCTGAAATAATGCATCTTTGGGAGTTTTACTGGAAACATATGCTTTTTTAAATCTTGCAAATGCAAAAAGTAGTTTTTTACTCAATATGACTATAATGTTCTTAGAATCCTGAGATAATGCGAAAAAAGCAATAAAAATGTATTCAAACATAACTTCTAAACAACACATGCAAAATGGCTAATAATGCCTAGAGATATGTATTTTTGTTAGTAGTACTAGAAAAATGATCTTTTGTAAGGTTTCTAAAGACACAAGTTAGTTTTTTTATTCAATATAACAGTGTGACTGTCAACCTAAATATGAAAGGTTTATAATCATAACTCCAAAACCAAACATGAAATTTGTCTAAAAAAGCCTGTAATATTGAATTTATGTGAGTTTGACCTGAATCAGGTATTTTGGAAAGGTTCAAAAATACAAAAATCAGGTTTTACTGGCCTCATATTGGTCAAACTCAAAATGTCAGTTTATGAAACATAACTCCAAAAATTCACATGCAATATGTCTAATAATGCCTGAAGAAATGCATCTTTGAGAGTTTTCCTGAAAAAAAACTTTTGGTACCGTTTGCAAAAACAAAAAGTAATGTTTTACTCAATTTGACAGTAATGTACTTAGAATCCTGAGATAATGCGAATAAAGCAATAAAAATGTATTCCAACATAATTCCTAATCCAAACGTGCAAAGTGTCTAAAAATGCCTGTGATATTGAATACATGTGAGTTTTACTAGATACAGTTGTTTTTCTATGGTTTGCAAATACAAAAATGAGGTATTACTCAATATGACTGTATACTGTAACACTCAATATGACAGTTATTTAAACATAACTCCTACACCACACATGGAAAATGGCTAATAATGCCTGAAATAATGCATCTTTGGGAGTTTTACTCGAAACATATACTTTTTTAAATCTTGCAAATGCAAAAAGTAGTTTTTTAATCAATATGACTATGATGTTCTTAGAATCCTGAGATAATGCGAAAAAAGCAATAAAAATGTATTCAAACATAACTTCTAAACAACACATGCAAAATGGCTAATAATGCCTAGAGATATGTATTTTTGTTAGTAGTACTAGAAAAATGATCTTTTGTAAGGTTTCTAAAGACACAAGTTAGTTTTTTTATTCAATATAACAGTGTGACTGTCAACCTAAATATGAAAGGTTTATAATCATAACTCCAAAACCAAACATGAAATTTGTCTAAAAAAGCCTGTAATATTGAATTTATGTGAGTTTGACCTGAATCAGGTATTTTGGAAAGGTTCAAAAATACAAAAATCAGGTTTTACTGGCCTCATATTGGTCAAACTCAAAATGTCAGTTTATGAAACATAACTCCAAAAATACACATGCAATATTTCTAATAATGCCTGAAGAAATGCATCTTTGAGAGTTTTCCTGAAAAAAAAAACCATTTTGTACCGTTTGCAAAAACAAAAAGTAATGTTTTACTCAATTTGACAGTAATGTACTTAGAATCGTGAGATAAGGCGAATAAAGCAATACAAATGTATTCCAACATAATTCCTAATCCAAACGTGCAAAGTGTCTAAAAATGCCTGTGATATTGAATACATGTGAGTTTTACTAGATACAGTTGTTTTTCTATGGTTTGCAAATACAAAAATGAGGTATTACTCAATATGACTGTATACTGTAACACTCAATATGACAGTTATTTAAACATAACTCCTACACCACACATAGAAAATGGCTAATAATGCCTGAAATAATGCATCTTTGGGAGTTTTACTGGAAACATTTACTTTTTTAAATCTTGCAAATGCAAAAAGTAGTTTTTTAATCAATATGACTATGATGTTCTTAGAATCCTGAGATAATGCGAAAAAAGCAATAAAAATGTATTCAAACATAACTTCTAAACAACACATGCAAAATGGCTAATAATGCCTAGAGATATGTATTTTTGTTAGTAGTACTAGAAAAATGATCTTTTGTAAGGTTTCTAAAGACACAAGTTTGTTTTTTTATTCAATATAACAGTGTGACTGTCAACCTAAATATGAAAGGTTTATAATGATAACTCCAAAACCAAACATGAAATTTGTCTAAAAAAGCCTGTAATATTGAATTTTTTTGAGTTTGACCTGAATCAGGTATTTTGGAAAGGTTCAAAAATACAAAAATCAGGTTTTACTGGCCTCATATTGGTCAAACTCAAAATGTCAGTTTATGAAACATAACTCCAAAAATACACATGCAATATGTCTAATAATGCCTGAAGAAATGCATCTTCGAGAGTTTTCCTGAAAAAAAAACATTTGGTACCGTTTGCAAAAACAAAAAGTAATGTTTTACTCAATTTGACAGTAATGTACTTAGAATCCTGAGATAATGCGAATAAAGCAATAAAAATGTATTCCAACATAATTCCTAATCCAAACGTGCAAAGTGTCTAAAAATGCCTGTGATATTGAATACATGTGAGTTTTACTAGATACAGTTGTTTTTCTATGGTTTGCAAATACAAAAATGAGGAATTACTCAATATGACTGTATACTGTAACACTCAATATGACAGTTATTTAAACATAACTCCTACACCACACATGGAAAATGGCTAATAATGCCTGAAATAATGCATCTTTGGGAGTTTTACTGGAAACATATACTTTTTTAAATCTTGCAAATGCAAAAAGTAGTTTTTTAATCAATATGACTATGATGTTCTTAGAATCCTGAGATAATGCGAAAAAAGCAATAAAAATGTATTCAAACATAACTTCTAAACAACACATGCAAAATGGCTAATAATGCCTAGAGATATGTATTTTTGTTAGCAGTACTAGAAAAATGATCTTTTGTAAGGTTTCTAAAGACACAAGTTAGTTTTTTTATTCAATATAACAGTGTGACTGTCAACCTAAATATGAAAGGTTTATAATCATAACTCCAAAACCAAACATGAAATTTGTCTAAAAAAGCCTGTAATATTGAATTTATGTGAGTTTGACCTGAATCAGGTATTTTGGAAAGGTTCAAAAATACAAAAATCAGGTTTTACTGGCCTCATATTGGTCAAACTCAAAATGTCAGTTTATGAAACATAACTCCAAAAATACACATGCAATATTTCTAATAATGCCTGAAGAAATGCATCTTTGAGAGTTTTCCTGAAAAAAAAACCATTTGGTACCGTTTGCAAAAACAAAAAGTAATGTTTTACTGAATTTGATAGTAATGTACTTAGAATCCTGAGATAATGCGAATAAAGCAATAAAAATGTATTCCAACATAATTCCTAATCCAAACGTGCAAAGTGTCTAAAAATGCCTGTGATATTGAATACATGTGAGTTTTACTAGATACAGTTGTTTTTCTATGGTTTGCAAATACAAAAATGAGGTATTACTCAATATGACTGTATACTGTAACACTCAATATGACAGTTATTTAAACATAACTCCTACACCACACATAGAAAATGGCTAATAATGCCTGAAATAATGCATCTTTGGGAGTTTTATTGGAAACATATACTTTTTTAAATCTTGCAAAGGCAAAAAGTAGTTTTTTAATCAATATGACTATGATGTTCTTAGAATCCTGAGATAATGCGAAAAAAGCAATAAAAATGTATTCAAACATAACTTCTAAACAACACATGCAAAATGGCTAATAATGCCTAGAGATATGTATTTTTGTTAGTAGTACTAGAAAAATGATCTTTTGTAAGGTTTCTAAAGACACAAGTTTGTTTTTTTATTCAATATAACAGTGTGACTGTCAACCTAAATATGAAAGGTTTATAATGATAACTCCAAAACCAAACATGAAATTTGTCTAAAAAAGCCTGTAATATTGAATTTATGTGAGTTTGACCTGAATCAGGTATTTTGGAAAGGTTCAAAAATACAAAAATCAGGTTTTACTGGCCTCATATTGGTCAAACTCAAAATGTCAGTTTATGAAACATAACTCCAAAAAATACACATGCAATATTTCTAATAATGCCTGAAGAAATGCATCTTTGAGAGTTTTCCTGAAAAAAAAAACATTTGGTACTGTTTGCAAAAACAAAAAGTAATGTTTTACTCAATTTGACAGTAATGTACTTAGAATCCTGAGATAATGCGAATAAAGCAATAAAAATGTATTCCAACATAATTCCTAATCCAAACGTGCAAAGTGTCTACAAATGCCTGTGATATTGAATACATGTGAGTTTTACTAGATACAGTTGTTTTTCTATGGTTTGCAAATACAAAATTGAGGTATTACTCAATATGACTGTATACTGTAACACTCAATATGACAGTTATTTAAACATAACTCCTACACCACACATGGAAAATGGCTAATAATGCCTGAAATAATGCATCTTTGGGAGTTTTACTGGAAACATATGCTTTTTTAAATCTTGCAAATGCAAAAAGTAGTTTTTTACTCAATATGACTATAATGTTCTTAGAATCCTGAGATAATGCGAAAAAAGCAATAAAAATGTATTCAAACATAACTTCTAAACAACACATGCAAAATGGCTAATAATGCCTGGAGATATGTATTTTTGTTAGTAGTACTAGAAAAATGATCTTTTGTAAGGTTTCTAAAGACACAAGTTAGTTTTTTTATTCAATATAACAGTGTGACTGTCAACCTAAATATGAAAGGTTTATAATCATAACTCCAAAACCAAACATGAAATTTGTCTAAAAAAGCCTGTAATATTGAATTTATGTGAGTTTGACCTGAATCAGGTATTTTGGAAAGGTTCAAAAATACAAAAATCAGGTTTTACTGGCCTCATATTGGTCAAACTCAAAATGTCAGTTTATGAAACATAACTCCAAAAATACACATGCAATATGTCTAATAATGCCTGAAGAAATGCATCTTTGAGAGTTTTCCTGAAAAAAAAACATTTGGTACCGTTTGCAAAAACAAAAAGTAATGTTTTACTCAATTTGACAGTAATGTACTTAGAATCCTGAGATAATGCGAATAAAGCAATAAAAATGTATTCCAACATAATTCCTAATCCAAACGTGCAAAGTGTCTAAAAATGCCTGTGATATTGAATACATGTGAGTTTTACTGGATACAGTTGTTTTTCTATGGTTTGCAAATACAAAAATGAGGTATTACTCAATATGACTGTATACTGTAACACTCAATATGACAGTTATTTAAACATAACTCCTACACCACACATGGAAAATGGCTATTAATGCCTGAAATAATGCATCTTTGGGAGTTTTACTGGAAACATATACTTTTTTAAATCTTGCAAATGCAAAAAGTAGTTTTTTAATCAATATGACTATGATGTTCTTAGAATCCTGAGATAATGCGAAAAAAGCAATAAAAATGTATTCGAACATAACTTCTAAACAACACATGCAAAATGGCTAATAATGCCTAGAGATATGTATTTTTGTTAGTAGTACTAGAAAAATTATCTTTTGTAAGGTTTCTAAAGACACAAGTTAGTTTTTTTATTCAATATAACAGTGTGACTGTCAACCTAAATATGAAAGGTTTATAATCATAACTCCAAAACCAAACATGAAATTTGTCTAAAAAAGCCTGTAATATTGAATTTATGTGAGTTTGACCTGAATCAGGTATTTTGGAAAGGTTCAAAAATACAAAAATCAGGTTTTACTGGCCTCATATTGGTCAAACTCAAAATGTCAGTTTATGAAACATAACTCCAAAAATACACATGCAATATGTCTATTAATGCCTGAAGAAATGCATATTTGAGAGTTTTCCTGAAAAAAAAAACATTTGGTACCGTTTGCAAAAACAAAAAGTAATGTTTTACTCAATTTGACAGTAATGTACTTAGAATCCTGAGATAATGCGAATAAAGCAATAAAAATGTATTCCAACATAATTCCTAATCCAAACGTGCAAAGTGTCTAAAAATGCCTGTGATATTGAATACATGTGAGTTTTACTAGATACAGTTGTTTTTCTATGGTTTGCAAATACAAAAATGAGGTATTACTCAATATGACTGTATACTGTAACACTCAATATGACAGTTATTTAAACATAACTCCTACACCACACATGGAAAATGGCTAATAATGCCTGAAATAATGCATCTTTGGGAGTTTTACTGGAAACATATGCTTTTTTAAATCTTGCAAATGCAAAAAGTACTTTTTTACTCAATATGACTATAATGTTCTTAGAATCCTGAGATAATGCGAAAAAAGCAATAAAAATGTATTCAAACATAACTTCTAAATAACACATGCAAAATGGCTTATAATGCCTAGAGATATGTATTTTTGTTAGTAGTACTAGAAAAATTATCTTTTGTAAGGTTTCTAAAGACACAAGTTAGTTTTTTTTATTCAATATAACAGTGTGACTGTCAACCTAAATATGAAAGGTTTATAATCATAACTCCAAAACTAAACATGAAATTTGTCTAAAAAAGCCTGTAATATTGAATTTATGTGAGTTTGACCTGAATCAGGTATTTTGGAAAGGTTCAAAAATACAAAAATCAGGTTTTACTGGCCTCATATTGGTCAAACTCAAAATGTCAGTTTATGAAACATAACTCCAAAAATACACATGCAATATGTCTAATAATGCCTGAAGAAATGCATCTTTGAGAGTTTCCCTGAAAAAAAAAAAACATTTGGTACCGTTTGCAAAAACAAAAAGTAATGTTTTACTCAATTTGACAGTAATGTACTTAGAATACTGAGATAATGCGAATAAAGCAATAAAAATGTATTCCAACATAATTCCTAATCCAAACGTGCAAAGTGTTTAAAAATGCCTGTGATATTGAATACATGTGAGTTTTACTAAATACAGTTGTTTTTCTATGGTTTGCAAATACAAAAATGAGGTATTACTCAATATGACTGTATACTGTAACACTCAATATGACAGTTATTTAAACATAACTCCTACACCACACATGGAAAATGGCTAATAATGCCTGAAATAATGCATCTTTGGGAGTTTTATTGGAAACATATGCTTTTTTAAATCTTGCAAATGCAAAAAGTAGTTTTTTACTCAATATGACTATAATGTTCTTAGAATCCTGAGATAATGCGAAAAAAGCAATAAAAATGTATTCAAACATAACTTCTAAACAACACATGCAAAATGGCTAATAATGCCTAGAGATATGTATTTTTGTTAGTAGTACTAGAAAAATGATCTTTTGTAAGGTTTCTAAAGACACAAGTTTGTTTTTTTATTGAATATAACAGTGTGATTGTCAACCTAAATATGAAACGTTTATAATCATAACTCCAAAACCAAACATGAAATTTGTCTAAAAAAGCCTGTAATATTGAATTTATGTGAGTTTGACCTGAATCAGGTATTTTGGAAAGGTTCAAAAATACAAAAATCAGGTTTTACTGGCCTCATATTGGTCAAACTCAAAATGTCAGTTTATGAAACATAACTCCAAAAATACAAATGCAATATGTTTAATAATGCCTGAAGAAATGCATCTTTGAGAGTTTTCCTGAAAAAAAACATTTGGTACCGTTTGCAAAAACAAAAAGTAATGTTTTACTCAATTTGACAGTCATGTACTTAGAATCCTGAGATAATGCGAATAAAGCAATAAAAATGTATTCCAACATAATTCCTAATCCAAACGTGCAAAGTGTCTAAAAATGCCTGTGATATTGAATACATGTGAGTTTTACTAGATACAGTTGTTTTTCTATGGTTTGCAAATACAAAAATGAGGTATTACTCAATATGACTGTATACTGTAACACTCAATATGACAGTTATTTAAACATAACTCCTACACCACACATGGAAAATGGCTAATAATGCCTGAAATAATGCATCTTTGGGAGTTTTACTGGAAACATATGCTTTTTTAAATCTTGCAAATGCAAAAAGTAGTTTTTTAATCAATATGACTATAATGTTCTTAGAATCCTGAGATAATGCGAAAAAAGCAATAAAAATGTATTCAAACATAACTTCTAAACAACACATGCAAAATGGCTAATAATGCCTAGAGATATGTATTTTTGTTAGTAGTACTAGAAAAATGATCTTTTGTAAGGTTTCTAAAGACACAAGTTTGTTTTTTTATTCAATATAACAGTGTGACTGTCAACCTAAATATGAAAGGTTTATAATCATAACTCCAAAACCAAACATGAAATTTGTCTAAAAAAGCCTGTAATATTGAATTTATGTGAGTTTGACCTGAATCAGGTATTTTGGAAAGGTTCAAAAATACAAAAATCAGGTTTTACTGGCCTCATATTGGTCAACCTCAAAATGTCAGTTTATGAAACATAACTCCAAAAATACACATGCAATATGTCTAATAATGCCTGAAGAAATGCATCTTTGAGAGTTTCCCTGAAAAAAAAACATTTGGTACCGTTTGCAAAAACAAAAAGTAATGTTTTACTCAATTTGACAGTAATGTACTTAGAATACTGAGATAATGCGAATAAAGCAATACAAATGTATTCCAACATAATTCCTAATCCAAACGTGCAACGTGTCTAAAAATGCCTGTGATATTGAATACATGTGAGTTTTACTAGATACAGTTGTTTTTCTATGGTTTGCAAATACAAAATTGAGGTATTACTCAATATGACTGTATACTGTAACACTCAATATGACAGTTATTTAAACATAACTCCTACACCACACATGGAAAATGGCTAATAATGCCTGAAATAATGCATCTTTGGGAGTTTTACTGGAAACATATGCTTTTTTAAATCTTGCAAATGCAAAAAGTAGTTTTTTACTCAATATGACTATAATGTTCTTAGAATCCTGAGATAATGCGAAAAAAGCAATAAAAATGTATTCAAACATAACTTCTAAACAACACATGCAAAATGGCCAATAATGCCTAGAGATATGTATTTTTGTTAGTAGTACTAGAAAAATGATCTTTTGTAAGGTTTCTAAAGACACAAGTTTGTTTTTTTATTCAATATAACAGTGTGACTGTCAACCTAAATATGAAAGGTTTATAATCATAACTCCAAAACCAAACATGAAATTTGTCTAAAAAAGCCTGTAATATTGAATTTATGTGAGTTTGACCTGAATCAGGTATTTTGGAAAGGTTCAAAAATACAAAAATCAGGTTTTACTGGCCTCATATTGGTCAAACTCAAAATGTCAGTTTATGAAACATAACTCCAAAAATACACATGCTATATGTCTAATAATGCCTGAAGAAATGCATCTTTGAGAGTTTTCCTGAAAAAAAAAACATTTTGTACCGTTTGCAAAAACAAAAAGTAATGTTTTACTCAATTTGACAGTAATGTACTTAGAATCGTGAGATAAGGCGAATAAAGCAATACAAATGTATTCCAACATAATTCCTAATCCAAACGTGCAAAGTGTCTAAAAATGCCTGTGATATTGAATACATGTGAGTTTTACTAGATACAGTTGTTTTTCTATGGTTTGCAAATACAAAAATGAGGTATTACTCAATATGACTGTATACTGTAACACTCAATATGACAGTTATTTAAACATAACTCCTACACCACACATAGAAAATGGCTAATAATGCCTGAAATAATGCATCTTTGGGAGTTTTACTGGAAACATATACTTTTTTAAATCTTGCAAATGCAAAAAGTAGTTTTTTAATCAATATGACTATGATGTTCTTAGAATCCTGAGATAATGCGAAAAAAGCAATAAAAATGTATTCAAACATAACTTCTAAACAACACATGCAAAATGGCTAATAATGCCTAGAGATATGTATTTTTGTTAGTAGTACTAGAAAAATGATCTTTTGTAAGGTTTCTAAAGACACAAGTTTGTTTTTTTATTCAATATAACAGTGTGACTGTCAACCTAAATATGAAAGGTTTATAATGATAACTCCAAAACCAAACATGAAATTTGTCTAAAAAAGCCTGTAATATTGAATTTTTTTGAGTTTGACCTGAATCAGGTATTTTGGAAAGGTTCAAAAATACAAAAATCAGGTTTTACTGGCCTCATATTGGTCAAACTCAAAATGTCAGTTTATGAAACATAACTCCAAAAATACACATGCAATATGTCTAATAATGCCTGAAGAAATGCATCTTTGAGAGTTTTCCTGAAAAAAAAACATTTGGTACCGTTTGCAAAAACAAAAAGTAATGTTTTACTCAATTTGACAGTAATGTACTTAGAATCCTGAGATAATGCGAATAAAGCAATAAAAATGTATTCCAACATAATTCCTAATCCAAACGTGCAAAGTGTCTAAAAATGCCTGTGATATTGAATACATGTGAGTTTTACTAGATACAGTTGTTTTTCTATGGTTTGCAAATACAAAAATGAGGAATTACTCAATATGACTGTATACTGTAACACTCAATATGACAGTTATTTAAACATAACTCCTACACCACACATGGAAAATGGCTAATAATGCCTGAAATAATGCATCTTTGGGAGTTTTACTGGAAACATATACTTTTTTAAATCTTGCAAATGCAAAAAGTAGTTTTTTAATCAATATGACTATGATGTTCTTAGAATCCTTAGATAATGCGAAAAAAGCAATAAAAATGTATTCAAACATAACTTCTAAACAACACATGCAAAATGGCTAATAATGCCTAGAGATATGTATTTTTGTTAGTAGTACTAGAAAAATGATCGTTTGTAAGGTTTCTAAAGACACAAGTTAGTTTTTTTATTCAATATAACAGTGTGACTGTCAACCTAAATATGAAAGGTTTATAATCATAACTCCAAAACCAAACATGAAATTTGTCTAAAAAAGCCTGTAATATTGAATTTATGTGAGTTTGACCTGAATCAGGTATTTTGGAAAGGTTCAAAAATACAAAAATCAGGTTTTACTGGCCTCATATTGGTCAAACTCAAAATGTCAGTTTATGAAACATAACTCCAAAAATACACATGCAATATTTCTAATAATGCCTGAAGAAATGCATCTCCTAGAGTTTTCCTGAAAAAAAAAACATTTGGTACCGTTTGCAAAAACAAAAAGTAATGTTTTACTGAATTTGATAGTAATGTACTTAGAATCCTGAGATAATGCGAATAAAGCAATAAAAATGTATTCCAACATAATTCCTAATCCAAACGTGCAAAGTGTCTAAAAATGCCTGTGATATTGAATACATGTGAGTTTTACTAGATACAGTTGTTTTTCTATGGTTTGCAAATACAAAAATGAGGTATTACTCAATATGACTGTATACTGTAACACTCAATATGACAGTTATTTAAACATAACTCCTACACCACACATAGAAAATGGCTAATAATGCCTGAAATAATGCATCTTTGGGAGTTTTATTGGAAACATATACTTTTTTAAATCTTGCAAAGGCAAAAAGTAGTTTTTTAATCAATATGACTATGATGTTCTTAGAATCCTGAGATAATGCGAAAAAAGCAATAAAAATGTATTCAAACATAACTTCTAAAAAACACATGCAAAATGGCTAATAATGCCTAGAGATATGTATTTTTGTTAGTAGTACTAGAAAAATGATCTTTTGTAAGGTTTCTAAAGACACAAGTTTGTTTTTTTATTCAATATAACAGTGTGACTGTCAACCTAAATATGAAAGGTTTATAATCATAACTCCAAAACCAAACATGAAATTTGTCTAAAAAAGCCTGTAATATTGAATTTATGTGAGTTTGACCTGAATCAGGTATTTTGGAAAGGTTCAAAAATACAAAAATCAGGTTTTACTGGCCTCATATTGGTCAAACTCAAAATGTCAGTTTATGAAACATAACTCCAAAAATACACATGCAATATTTCTAATAATGCCTGAAGAAATGCATCTTTGAGAGTTTTCCTGAAAAAAAAAACATTTGGTACTGTTTGCAAAAACAAAAAGTAATGTTTTACTCAATTTGACAGTAATGTACTTAGAATCCTGAGATAATGCGAATAAAGCAATAAAAATGTATTCCAACATAATTCCTAATCCAAACGTGCAAAGTGTCTACAAATGCCTGTGATATTGAATACATGTGAGTTTTACTAGATACAGTTGTTTTTCTATGGTTTGCAAATACAAAATTGAGGTATTACTCAATATGACTGTATACTGTAACACTCAATATGACAGTTATTTAAACATAACTCCTACACCACACATGGAAAATGGCTAATAATGCCTGAAATAATGCATCTTTGGGAGTTTTACTGGAAACATATGCTTTTTTAAATCTTGCAAATGCAAAAAGTAGTTTTTTACTCAATATGACTATAATGTTCTTAGAATCCTGAGATAATGCGAAAAAAGCAATAAAAATGTATTCAAACATAACTTCTAAACAACACATGCACAATGGCTAATAATGCCTGGAGATATGTATTTTTGTTAGTAGTACTAGAAAAATGATCTTTTGTAAGGTTTCTAAAGACACAAGTTAGTTTTTTTATTCAATATAACAGTGTGACTGTCAACCTAAATATGAAAGGTTTATAATCATAACTCCAAAACCAAACATGAAATTTGTCTAAAAAAGCCTGTAATATTGAATTTATGTGAGTTTGACCTGAATCAGGTATTTTGGAAAGGTTCAAAAATACAAAAATCAGGTTTTACTGGCCTCATATTGGTCAAACTCAAAATGTCAGTTTATGAAACATAACTCCAAAAATACACATGCAATATGTCTAATAATGCCTGAAGAAATGCATCTTTGAGAGTTTTCCTGAAAAAAAAACATTTGGTACCGTTTGCAAAAACAAAAAGTAATGTTTTACTCAATTTGACAGTAATGTACTTAGAATCCTGAGATAATGCGAATAAAGCAATAAAAATGTATTCCAACATAATTCCTAATCCAAACGTGCAAAGTGTCTAAAAATGCCTGTGATATTGAATACATGTGAGTTTTACTAGATACAGTTGTTTTTCTATGGTTTGCAAATACAAAAATGAGGTATTACTCAATATGACTGTATACTGTAACACTCAATATGACAGTTATTTAAACATAACTCCTACACCACACATGGAAAATGGCTATTAATGCCTGAAATAATGCATCTTTGGGAGTTTTACTGGAAACATATACTTTTTTAAATCTTGCAAATGCAAAAAGTCGTTTTTTAATCAATATGACTATGATGTTCTTAGAATCCTGAGATAATGCGAAAAAAGCAATAAAAATGTATTCAAACATAACTTCTAAACAACACATGCAAAATGGCTAATAATGCCTAGAGATATGTATTTTTGTTAGTAGTACTAGAAAAATGATCTTTTGTAAGGTTTCTAAAGACACAAGTTAGTTTTTTTATTCAATATAACAGTGTGACTGTCAACCTAAATATGAAAGGTTTATAATCATAACTCCAAAACCAAACATGAAATTTTTCTAAAAAAGCCTGTAATATTGAATTTATGTGAGTTTGACCTGAATCAGGTATTTTGGAAAGGTTCAAAAATACAAAAATCAGGTTTTACTGGCCTCATATTGGTCAAACTCAAAATGTCAGTTTATGAAACATAACTCCAAAAATACACATGCAATATGTCTAATAATGCCTGAAGAAATGCATCTTTGAGAGTTTTCCTGAAAAAAAAAACATTTGGTACCGTTTGCAAAAACAAAAAGTAATGTTTTACTCAATTTGACAGTAATGTACTTAGAATCCTGAGATAATGCAAATAAAGCAATAAAAATGTATTCCAACATAATTCCTAATCCAAACGTGCAAAGTGTCTAAAAATGCCTGTGATATTGAATACATGTGAGTTTTACTAGATACAGTTGTTTTTCTATGGTTTGCAAATACAAAAATGAGGTATTACTCAATATGACTGTATACTGTAACACTCAATATGACAGTTATTTAAACATAACTCCTACACCACACATAGAAAATGGCTAATAATGCCTGAAATAATGCATCTTTGGGAGTTTTACTGGAAACATATACTTTTTTAAATCTTGCAAATGCAAAAAGTAGTTTTTTAATCAATATGACTATGATGTTCTTAGAATCCTGAGATAATGCGAAAAAAGCAATAAAAATGTATTCGAACATAACTTCTAAACAACACATGCAAAATGGCTAATAATGCCTAGAGATATGTATTTTTGTTAGTAGTACTAGAAAAATTATCTTTTGTAAGGTTTCTAAAGACACAAGTTAGTTTTTTTATTCAATATAACAGTGTGACTGTCAACCTAAATATGAAAGGTTTATAATCATAACTCCAAAACCAAACATGAAATTTGTCTAAAAAAGCCTGTAATATTGAATTTATGTGAGTTTGACCTGAATCAGGTATTTTGGAAAGGTTCAAAAATACAAAAATCAGGTTTTACTGGCCTCATATTGGTCAAACTCAAAATGTCAGTTTATGAAACATAACTCCAAAAATACACATGCAATATGTCTATTAATGCCTGAAGAAATGCATATTTGAGAGTTTTCCTGAAAAAAAAAACATTTGGTACCGTTTGCAAAAACAAAAAGTAATGTTTTACTCAATTTGACAGTAATGTACTTAGAATCCTGAGATAATGCGAATAAAGCAATAAAAATGTATTCCAACATAATTCCTAATCCAAACGTGCAAAGTGTCTACAAATGCCTGTGATATTGAATACATGTGAGTTTTACTAGATACAGTTGTTTTTCTATGGTTTGCAAATACAAAATTGAGGTATTACTCAATATGACTGTATACTGTAACACTCAATATGACAGTTATTTAAACATAACTCCTACACCACACATGGAAAATGGCTAATAATGCCTGAAATAATGCATCTTTGGGAGTTTTACTGGAAACATATGCTTTTTTAAATCTTGCAAATGCAAAAAGTAGTTTTTTACTCAATATGACTATAATGTTCTTAGAATCCTGAGATAATGCGAAAAAAGCAATAAAAATGTATTCAAACATAACTTCTAAACAACACATGCAAAATGGCTAATAATGCCTGGAGATATGTATTTTTGTTAGTAGTACTAGAAAAATGATCTTTTGTAAGGTTTCTAAAGACACAAGTTAGTTTTTTTATTCAATATAACAGTGTGACTGTCAACCTAAATATGAAAGGTTTATAATCATAACTCCAAAACCAAACATGAAATTTGTCTAAAAAAGCCTGTAATATTGAATTTATGTGAGTTTGACCTGAATCAGGTATTTTGGAAAGGTTCAAAAATACAAAAATCAGGTTTTACTGGCCTCATATTGGTCAAACTCAAAATGTCAGTTTATGAAACATAACTCCAAAAATACACATGCAATATGTCTAATAATGCCTGAAGAAATGCATCTTTGAGAGTTTTCCTGAAAAAAAAACATTTGGTACCGTTTGCAAAAACAAAAAGTAATGTTTTACTCAATTTGACAGTAATGTACTTAGAATCCTGAGATAATGCGAATAAAGCAATAAAAATGTATTCCAACATAATTCCTAATCCAAACGTGCAAAGTGTCTAAAAATGCCTGTGATATTGAATACATGTGAGTTTTACTAGATACAGTTGTTTTTCTATGGTTTGCAAATACAAAAATGAGGTATTACTCAATATGACTGTATACTGTAACACTCAATATGACAGTTATTTAAACATAACTCCTACACCACACATGGAAAATGGCTATTAATGCCTGAAATAATGCATCTTTGGGAGTTTTACTGGAAACATATACTTTTTTAAATCTTGCAAATGCAAAAAGTCGTTTTTTAATCAATATGACTATGATGTTCTTAGAATCCTGAGATAATGCGAAAAAAGCAATAAAAATGTATTCAAACATAACTTCTAAACAACACATGCAAAATGGCTAATAATGCCTAGAGATATGTATTTTTGTTAGTAGTACTAGAAAAATGATCTTTTGTAAGGTTTCTAAAGACACAAGTTTGTTTTTTTATTCAATATAACAGTGTGACTGTCAACCTAAATATGAAAGGTTTATAATCATAACTCCAAAACCAAACATGAAATTTTTCTAAAAAAGCCTGTAATATTGAATTTATGTGAGTTTGACCTGAATCAGGTATTTTGGAAAGGTTCAAAAATACAAAAATCAGGTTTTACTGGCCTCATATTGGTCAAACTCAAAATGTCAGTTTATGAAACATAACTCCAAAAATACACATGCAATATGTCTAATAATGCCTGAAGAAATGCATCTTTGAGAGTTTTCCTGAAAAAAAAAACATTTGGTACCGTTTGCAAAAACAAAAAGTAATGTTTTACTCAATTTGACAGTAATGTACTTAGAATCCTGAGATAATGCAAATAAAGCAATAAAAATGTATTCCAACATAATTCCTAATCCAAACGTGCAAAGTGTCTAAAAATGCCTGTGATATTGAATACATGTGAGTTTTACTAGATACAGTTGTTTTTCTATGGTTTGCAAATACAAAAATGAGGTATTACTCAATATGACTGTATACTGTAACACTCAATATGACAGTTATTTAAACATAACTCCTACACCACACATAGAAAATGGCTAATAATGCCTGAAATAATGCATCTTTGGGAGTTTTACTGGAAACATATACTTTTTTAAATCTTGCAAATGCAAAAAGTAGTTTTTTAATCAATATGACTATGATGTTCTTAGAATCCTGAGATAATGCGAAAAAAGCAATAAAAATGTATTCGAACATAACTTCTAAACAACACATGCAAAATGGCTAATAATGCCTAGAGATATGTATTTTTGTTAGTAGTACTAGAAAAATTATCTTTTGTAAGGTTTCTAAAGACACAAGTTAGTTTTTTTATTCAATATAACAGTGTGACTGTCAACCTAAATATGAAAGGTTTATAATCATAACTCCAAAACCAAACATGAAATTTGTCTAAAAAAGCCTGTAATATTGAATTTATGTGAGTTTGACCTGAATCAGGTATTTTGGAAAGGTTCAAAAATACAAAAATCAGGTTTTACTGGCCTCATATTGGTCAAACTCAAAATGTCAGTTTATGAAACATAACTCCAAAAATACACATGCAATATGTCTATTAATGCCTGAAGAAATGCATATTTGAGAGTTTTCCTGAAAAAAAAAACATTTGGTACCGTTTGCAAAAACAAAAAGTAATGTTTTACTCAATTTGACAGTAATGTACTTAGAATCCTGAGATAATGCGAATAAAGCAATAAAAATGTATTCCAACATAATTCCTAATCCAAACGTGCAAAGTGTCTAAAAATGCCTGTGATATTGAATACATGTGAGTTTTACTAGATACAGTTGTTTTTCTATGGTTTGCAAATACAAAAATGAGGTATTACTCAATATGACTGTATACTGTAACACTCAATATGACAGTTATTTAAACATAACTCCTACACCACACATGGAAAATGGCTAATAATGCCTGAAATAATGCATCTTTGGGAGTTTTACTGGAAACATATGCTTTTTTAAATCTTGCAAATGCAAAAAGTACTTTTTTACTCAATATGACTATAATGTTCTTAGAATCCTGAGATAATGCGAAAAAAGCAATAAAAATGTATTCAAACATAACTTCTAAATAACACATGCAAAATGGCTTATAATGCCTAGAGATATGTATTTTTGTTAGTAGTACTAGAAAAATTATCTTTTGTAAGGTTTCTAAAGACACAAGTTAGTTTTTTTTATTCAATATAACAGTGTGACTGTCAACCTAAATATGAAAGGTTTATAATCATAACTCCAAAACTAAACATGAAATTTGTCTAAAAAAGCCTGTAATATTGAATTTATGTGAGTTTGACCTGAATCAGGTATTTTGGAAAGGTTCAAAAATACAAAAATCAGGTTTTACTGGCCTCATATTGGTCAAACTCAAAATGTCAGTTTATGAAACATAACTCCAAAAATACACATGCAATATGTCTAATAATGCCTGAAGAAATGCATCTTTGAGAGTTTCCCTGAAAAAAAAAAACATTTGGTACCGTTTGCAAAAACAAAAAGTAATGTTTTACTCAATTTGACAGTAATGTACTTAGAATCCTGAGATAATGCGAATAAAGCAATAAAAATGTATTCCAACATAATTCCTAATCCAAACGTGCAAAGTGTCTAAAAATGCCTGTGATATTGAATACATGTGAGTTTTACTAGATACAGTTGTTTTTCTATGGTTTGCAAATACAAAAATGAGGAATTACTCAATATGACTGTATACTGTAACACTCAATATGACAGTTATTTAAACATAACTCCTACACCACACATGGAAAATGGCTAATGATGCCTGAAATAATGCATCTTTGGGAGTTTTACTGGAAACATATACTTTTTTAAATCTTGCAAATGCAAAAAGTAGTTTTTTAATCAATATGACTATGATGTTCTTAGAATCCTTAGATAATGCGAAAAAAGCAATAAAAATGTATTCAAACATAACTTCTAAACAACACATGCAAAATGGCTAATAATGCCTAGAGATATGTATTTTTGTTAGTAGTACTAGAAAAATGATCTTTTGTAAGGTTTCTAAAGACACAAGTTAGTTTTTTTATTCAATATAACAGTGTGACTGTCAACCTAAATATGAAAGGTTTATAATCATAACTCCAAAACCAAACATGAAATTTGTCTAAAAAAGCCTGTAATATTGAATTTATGTGAGTTTGACCTGAATCAGGTATTTTGGAAAGGTTCAAAAATACAAAAATCAGGTTTTACTGGCCTCATATTGGTCAAACTCAAAATGTCAGTTTATGAAACATAACTCCAAAAATACACATGCAATATTTCTAATAATGCCTGAAGAAATGCATCTTCTAGAGTTTTCCTGAAAAAAAAAACATTTGGTACCGTTTGCAAAAACAAAAAGTAATGTTTTACTGAATTTGATAGTAATGTACTTAGAATCCTGAGATAATGCGAATAAAGCAATAAAAATGTATTCCAACATAATTCCTAATCCAAACGTGCAAAGTGTCTAAAAATGCCTGTGATATTGAATACATGTGAGTTTTACTAGATACAGTTGTTTTTCTATGGTTTGCAAATACAAAAATGAGGTATTACTCAATATGACTGTATACTGTAACACTCAATATGACAGTTATTTAAACATAACTCCTACACCACACATAGAAAATGGCTAATAATGCCTGAAATAATGCATCTTTGGGAGTTTTATTGGAAACATATACTTTTTTAAATCTTGCAAAGGCAAAAAGTAGTTTTTTAATCAATATGACTATGATGTTCTTAGAATCCTGAGATAATGCGAAAAAAGCAATAAAAATGTATTCAAACATAACTTCTAAACAACACATGCAAAATGGCTAATAATGCCTAGAGATATGTATTTTTGTTAGTAGTACTAGAAAAATGATCTTTTGTAAGGTTTCTAAAGACACAAGTTTGTTTTTTTATTCAATATAACAGTGTGACTGTCAACCTAAATATGAAAGGTTTATAATCATAACTCCAAAACCAAACATGAAATTTGTCTAAAAAAGCCTGTAATATTGAATTTATGTGAGTTTGACCTGAATCAGGTATTTTGGAAAGGTTCAAAAATACAAAAATCAGGTTTTACTGGCCTCATATTGGTCAAACTCAAAATGTCAGTTTATGAAACATAACTCCAAAAATACACATGCAATATTTCTAATAATGCCTGAAGAAATGCATCTTTGAGAGTTTTCCTGAAAAAAAAAACATTTGGTACTGTTTGCAAAAACAAAAAGTAATGTTTTACTCAATTTGACAGTAATGTACTTAGAATCCTGAGATAATGCGAATAAAGCAATAAAAATGTATTCCAACATAATTCCTAATCCAAACGTGCAAAGTGTCTACAAATGCCTGTGATATTGAATACATGTGAGTTTTACTAGATACAGTTGTTTTTCTATGGTTTGCAAATACAAAATTGAGGTATTACTCAATATGACTGTATACTGTAACACTCAATATGACAGTTATTTAAACATAACTCCTACACCACAAATGGAAAATGGCTAATAATGCCTGAAATAATGCATCTTTGGGAGTTTTACTGGAAACATATGCTTTTTTAAATCTTGCAAATGCAAAAAGTAGTTTTTTACTCAATATGACTATAATGTTCTTAGAATCCTGAGATAATGCGAAAAAAGCAATAAAAATGTATTCAAACATAACTTCTAAACAACACATGCAAAATGGCTAATAATGCCTAGAGATATGTATTTTTGTTAGTAGTACTAGAAAAATGATCTTTTGTAAGGTTTCTAAAGACACAAGTTTGTTTTTTTATTGAATATAACAGTGTGACTGTCAACCTAAATATGAAACGTTTATAATCATAACTCCAAAACCAAACATGAAATTTGTCTAAAAAAGCCTGTAATATTGAATTTATGTGAGTTTGACCTGAATCAGGTATTTTGGAAAGGTTCAAAAATACAAAAATCAGGTTTTACTGGCCTCATATTGGTCAAACTCAAAATGTCAGTTTATGAAACATAACTCCAAAAATACACATGCAATATGTCTAATAATGCCTGAATAAATGCATCTTTTAGAGTTTTCCTGAAAAAAAAACATTTGGTACCGTTTGCAAAAACAAAAAGTAATGTTTTACTCAATTTGACAGTAATGTACTTAGAATCCTGAGATAATGCGAATAAAGCAATAAAAATGTATTCCAACATAATTCCTAATCCAAACGTGCAAAGTGTCTAAAAATGCCTGTGATATTGAATACATGTGAGTTTTACTAGATACAGTTGTTTTTCTATGGTTTGCAAATACAAAAATGAGGTATTACTTAATATGACTGTATACTGTAACACTCAATATGACAGTTATTTAAACATAACTCCTACACCACACATGGAAAATGGCTAATAATGCCTGAAATAATGCATCTTTGGGAGTTTTACTCGAAACATATGCTTTTTTAAATCTTGCAAATGCAAAAAGTAGTTTTTTACTCAATATGACTATAATGTTCTTAGAATCCTGAGATAATGCGAAAAAAGCAATAAAAATGTATTCAAACATAACTTCTAAACAACACATGCAAAATGGCTAATAATGCCTAGAGATATGTATTTTTGTTAGTAGTACTAGAAAAATGATCTTTTGTAAGGTTTCTAAAGACACAAGTTTGTTTTTTTATTCAATATAACAGTGTGACTGTCAACCTAAATATGAAAGGTTTATAATCATAACTCCAAAACCAAACATGAAAGTTGTCTAAAAAAGCCTGTAATATTGAATTTATGTGAGTTTGACCTGAATCAGGTATTTTGGAAAGGTTCAAAAATACAAAAATCAGGTTTTACTGGCCTCATATTGGTCAAACTCAAAATGTCAGTTTATGAAACATAACTCCAAAAATACACATGCAATATGTCTAATAATGCCTGAAGAAATGCATCTTTGAGAGTTTTCCTGAAAAAAAAAACATTTGATACCGTTTGCAAAAACAAAAAGTAATGTTTTACTCAATTTGGCAGTAATGTACTTAGAATCCTGAGATAATGCAAATAAAGCAATAAAAATGTATTCCAACATAATTCCTAATCCAAACGTGCAAAGTGTCTAAAAATGCCTGTGATATTGAATACATGTGAGTTTTACTAGATACAGTTGTTTTTCTATGGTTTGCAAATACAAAAATGAGGTATTACTCAATATGACTGTATACTGTAACACTCAATATGACAGTTATTTAAACATAACTCCTACACCACACATGGAAAATGGCTAATAATGCCTGAAATAATGCATCTTTGGGAGTTTTACTGGAAACATATGCTTTTTTAAATCTTGCAAATGCAAAAAGTAGTTTTTTACTCAATATGACTATAATGTTCTTAGAATCCTGAGATAATGCGAAAAAAGCAATAAAAATGTATTCAAACATAACTTCTAAACAACACATGCAAAATGGCTAATAATGCCTAGAGATATGTATTTTTGTTAGTAGTACTAGAAAAATGATCTTTTGTAAGGTTTCTAAAGACACAAGTTAGTTTTTTTATTCAATATAACAGTGTGACTGTCAACCTAAATATGAAAGGTTTATAATCATAACTCCAAAACCAAACATGAAATTTGTCTAAAAAAGCCTGTAATATTGAATTTATGTGAGTTTGACCTGAATCAGGTATTTTGGAAAGGTTCAAAAATACAAAAATCAGGTTTTACTGGCCTCATATTGGTCAAACTCAAAATGTCAGTTTATGAAACATAACTCCAAAAATACACATGCAATATGTCTAATAATGCCTGAAGAAATGCATCTTTGAGAGTTTTCCTGAAAAAAAAAACATTTGGTACCGTTTGCAAAAACAAAAAGTAATGTTTTACTCAATTTGACAGTAATGTACTTAGAATCCTGAGATAATGCGAATAAAGCAATAAAAATGTATTCCAACATAATTCCTAATCCAAACGTGCAAAGTGTCTAAAAATGCCTGTGATATTGAATACATGTGAGTTTTACTAGATACAGTTATTTTTCTATGGTTTGCAAATACAAAAATGAGGTATTACTCAATATGACTGTATACTGTAACACTCAATATGACAGTTATTTAAACATAACTCCTACACCACACATGGAAAATGGCTAATAATGCCTGAAATAATGCATCTTTGGGAGTTTTACTGGAAACATATGCTTTTTTAAATCTTGCAAATGCAAAAAGTAGTTTTTTAATCAATATGATTATGATGTTCTTAGAATCCTGAGATAATGCGAAAAAAAGCAATAAAAATGTATTCAAACATAACTTCTAAACAACACATGCAAAATGGCTAATAATGCCTAGAGATATGTATTTTTGTTAGTAGTACTAGAAAAATGATCTTTTGTAAGGTTTCTAAAGACACAAGTTTGTTTTTTTATTCAATATAACAGTGTGACTGTCAACCTAAATATGAAAGGTTTATAATCATAACTCCAAAACCAAACATGAAATTTGTCTAAAAAAGCCTGTAATATTGAATTTATGTGAGTTTGACCTGAATCAGGTATTTTGGAAAGGTTCAAAAATACAAAAATCAGGTTTTACTGGCCTCATATTGGTCGAACTCAAAATGTCAGTTTATGAAACATAACTCCAAAAATAAACATGCAATATGTCTAATAATGCCTGAAAAAATGCATCTTTGAGAGTTTTCCTGAAAAAAAAAACATTTGGTACCGTTTGCAAAAACAAAAAGTAATGTTTTACTCAATTTGACAGTAATGTACTTAGAATCCTGAGATAATGCGAATAAAGCAATAAAAATGTATTCCAACATAATTCCTAATCCAAACGTGCAAAGTGTCTAAAAATGCCTGTGATATTGAATACATGTGAGTTTTACTAGATACAGTTGTTTTTCTATGGTTTGCAAATACAAAAATGAGGTATTACTCAATATGACTGTATACTGTAACACTCAATATGACAGTTATTTAAACATAACTCCTACACCACACATGGAAAATGGCTAATAATGCCTGAAATAATGCATCTTTGGGAGTTTTACTGGAAACATATGCTTTTTTAAATCTTGCAAATGCAAAAAGTAGTTTTTTACTCAATATGACTATAATGTTCTTAGAATCCTGAGATAATGCGAAAAAAGCAATAAAAATGTATTCAAACATAACTTCTAAACAACACATGCAAAATGGCTAATAATGCCTAGAGATATGTATTTTTGTTAGTAGTACTAGAAAAATGATCTTTTGTAAGGTTTCTAAAGACACAAGTTTGTTTTTTTATTGAATATAACAGTGTGACTGTCAACCTAAATATGAAAGGTTTATAATCATAACTCCAAAACCAAACATGAAATTTGTCTAAAAAAGCCTGTAATATTGAATTTATGTGAGTTTGACCTGAATCAGGTATTTTGGAAAGGTTCAAAAATACAAAAATCAGGTTTTACTGGCCTCATATTGGTCAAACTCAAAATGTCAGTTTATGAAACATAACTCCAAAAATACACATGCAATATGTCTAATAATGCCTGAAGAAATGCATCTTTGAAAGTTTTCCTGAAAATAAAAAACATTTGGTACCGTTTGCAAAAACAAAAAGTAATGTTTTACTCAATTTGACAGTAATGTACTTAGAATCCTGAGATAATGCGAATAAAGCAATAAAAATGTATTCCAACATAATTCCTAATCCAAACGTGCAAAGTGTCTAAAAATGCCTGTGATATTGAATACATGTGAGTTTTACTAGATTCAGTTGTTTTTCTATGGTTTGCAAATACAAAAATGAGGTATTACTCAATATGACTGTATACTGTAACACTCAATATGACAGTTATTTAAACATAACTCCTACACCACACATGGAAAATGGCTAATAATGCCTGAAATAATGCATCTTTGGGAGTTTTACTGGAAACATATGCTTTTTTAAATCTTGCAAATGCAAAAAGTAGTTTTTTACTCAATATGACTATAATGTTCTTAGAATCCTGAGATAATGCGAAAAAAGCAATAAAAATGTATTCAAACATAACTTCTAAACAACACATGCAAAATGGCTAATAATGCCTGGAGATATGTATTTTTGTTAGTAGTACTAGAAAAATGATCTTTTGTAAGGTTTCTAAAGACACAAGTTAGTTTTTTTATTCAATATAACAGTGTGACTGTCAACCTAAATATGAAAGGTTTATAATCATAACTCCAAAACCAAACATGAAATTTGTCTAAAAAACCTGTAATATTGAATTTATGTGAGTTTGACCTGAATCAGGTATTTTGGAAAGGTTCAAAAATACAAAAATCAGGTTTTACTGGCCTCATATTGGTCAAACTCAAAATGTCAGTTTATGAAACATAACTCCAAAAATACACATGCAATATGTCTAATAATGCCTGAAGAAATGCATCTTTGAGAGTTTTCCTGAAAAAAAAACATTTGGTACCGTTTGCAAAAACAAAAAGTAATGTTTTACTCAATTTGACAGTAATGTACTTAGAATCCTGAGATAATGCGAATAAAGCAATAAAAATGTATTCCAACATAATTCCTAATCCAAACGTGCAAAGTGTCTAAAAATGCCTGTGATATTGAATACATGTGAGTTTTACTAGATACAGTTGTTTTTCTATGGTTTGCAAATACAAAAATGAGGTATTACTCAATATGACTGTATACTGTAACACTCAATATGACAGTTATTTAAACATAACTCCTACACCACACATGGAAAATGGCTATTAATGCCTGAAATAATGCATCTTTGGGAGTTTTACTGGAAACATATACTTTTTTAAATCTTGCAAATGCAAAAAGTCGTTTTTTAATCAATATGACTATGATGTTCTTAGAATCCTGAGATAATGCGAAAAAAGCAATAAAAATGTATTCAAACATAACTTCTAAACAACACATGCAAAATGGCTAATAATGCCTAGAGATATGTATTTTTGTTAGTAGTACTAGAAAAATGATCTTTTGTAAGGTTTCTAAAGACACAAGTTAGTTTTTTTATTCAATATAACAGTGTGACTGTCAACCTAAATATGAAAGGTTTATAATCATAACTCCAAAACCAAACATGAATTTTTTCTAAAAAAGCCTGTAATATTGAATTTATGTGAGTTTGACCTGAATCAGGTATTTTGGAAAGGTTCAAAAATACAAAAATCAGGTTTTACTGGCCTCATATTGGTCAAACTCAAAATGTCAGTTTATGAAACATAACTCCAAAAATACACATGCAATATGTCTAATAATGCCTGAAGAAATGCATCTTTGAGAGTTTTCCTGAAAAAAAAACATTTGGTACCGTTTGCAAAAACAAAAAGTAATGTTTTACTCAATTTGACAGTAATGTACTTAGAATCCTGAGATAATGCAAATAAAGCAATAAAAATGTATTCCAACATAATTCCTAATCCAAACGTGCAAAGTGTCTAAAAATGCCTGTGATATTGAATACATGTGAGTTTTACTAGATACAGTTGTTTTTCTATGGTTTGCAAATACAAAAATGAGGTATTACTCAATATGACTGTATACTGTAACACTCAATATGACAGTTATTTAAACATAACTCCTACACCACACATAGAAAATGGCTAATAATGCCTGAAATAATGCATCTTTGGGAGTTTTACTGGAAACATATACTTTTTTAAATCTTGCAAATGCAAAAAGTAGTTTTTTAATCAATATGACTATGATGTTCTTAGAATCCTGAGATAATGCGAAAAAAGCAATAAAAATGTATTCGAACATAACTTCTAAACAACACATGCAAAATGGCTAATAATGCCTAGAGATATGTATTTTTGTTAGTAGTACTAGAAAAATTATCTTTTGTAAGGTTTCTAAAGACACAAGTTAGTTTTTTTATTCAATATAACAGTGTGACTGTCAACCTAAATATGAAAGGTTTATAATCATAACTCCAAAACCAAACATGAAATTTGTCTAAAAAAGCCTGTAATATTGAATTTATGTGAGTTTGACCTGAATCAGGTATTTTGGAAAGGTTCAAAAATACAAAAATCAGGTTTTACTGGCCTCATATTGGTCAAACTCAAAATGTCAGTTTATGAAACATAACTCCAAAAATACACATGCAATATGTCTATTAATGCCTGAAGAAATGCATATTTGAGAGTTTTCCTGAAAAAAAAAACATTTGGTACCGTTTGCAAAAACAAAAAGTAATGTTTTACTCAATTTGACAGTAATGTACTTAGAATCCTGAGATAATGCGAATAAAGCAATAAAAATGTATTCCAACATAATTCCTAATCCAAACGTGCAAAGTGTCTAAAAATGCCTGTGATATTGAATACATGTGAGTTTTACTAGATACAGTTGTTTTTCTATGGTTTGCAAATACAAAAATGAGGTATTACTCAATATGACTGTATACTGTAACACTCAATATGACAGTTATTTAAACATAACTCCTACACCACACATGGAAAATGGCTAATAATGCCTGAAATAATGCATCTTTGGGAGTTTTACTGGAAACATATGCTTTTTTAAATCTTGCAAATGCAAAAAGTACTTTTTTACTCAATATGACTATAATGTTCTTAGAATCCTGAGATAATGCGAAAAAAGCAATAAAAATGTATTGAAACATAACTTCTAAATAACACATGCAAAATGGCTTATAATGCCTAGAGATATGTATTTTTGTTAGTAGTACTAGAAAAATGATCTTTTGTAAGGTTTCTAAAGACACAAGTTAGTTTTTTTTATTCAATATAACAGTGTGACTGTCAACCTAAATATGAAAGGTTTATAATCATAACTCCAAAACTAAACATGAAATTTGTCTAAAAAAGCCTGTAATATTGAATTTATGTGAGTTTGACCTGAATCAGGTATTTTGGAAAGGTTCAAAAATACAAAAATCAGGTTTTACTGGCCTCATATTGGTCAACCTCAAAATGTCAGTTTATGAAACATAACTCCAAAAATACACATGCAATATGTCTAATAATGCCTGAAGAAATGCATCTTTGAGAGTTTCCCTGAAAAAAAAAAACATTTGGTACCGTTTGCAAAAACAAAAAGTAATGTTTTACTCAATTTGACAGTAATGTACTTAGAATACTGAGATAATGCGAATAAAGCAATAAAAATGTATTCCAACATAATTCCTAATCCAAACGTGCAAAGTGTTTAAAAATGCCTGTGATATTGAATACATGTGAGTTTTACTAAATACAGTTGTTTTTCTATGGTTTGCAAATACAAAAATGAGGTATTACTCAATATGACTGTATACTGTAACACTCAATATGACAGTTATTTAAACATAACTCCTACACCACACATGGAAAATGGCTAATAATGCCTGAAATAATGCATCTTTGGGAGTTTTATTGGAAACATATGCTTTTTTAAATCTTGCAAATGCAAAAAGTAGTTTTTTACTCAATATGACTATAATGTTCTTAGAATCCTGAGATAATGCGAAAAAAGCAATAAAAATGTATTCAAACATAACTTCTAAACAACACATGCAAAATGGCTAATAATGCCTAGAGATATGTATTTTTGTTAGTAGTACTAGAAAAATGATCTTTTGTAAGGTTTCTAAAGACACAAGTTTGTTTTTTTATTGAATATAACAGTGTGATTGTCAACCTAAATATGAAACGTTTATAATCATAACTCCAAAACCAAACATGAAATTTGTCTAAAAAAGCCTGTAATATTGAATTTATGTGAGTTTGACCTGAATCAGGTATTTTGGAAAGGTTCAAAAATACAAAAATCAGGTTTTACTGGCCTCATATTGGTCAAACTCAAAATGTCAGTTTATGAAACATAACTCCAAAAATACAAATGCGATATGTTTAATAATGCCTGAAGAAATGCATCTTTGAGAGTTTTCCTGAAAAAAAAACATTTGGTACCGTTTGCAAAAACAAAAAGTAATGTTTTACTCAATTTGACAGTCATGTACTTAGAATACTGAGATAATGCGAATAAAGCAATACAAATGTATTCCAACATAATTCCTAATCCAAACGTGCAACGTGTCTAAAAATGCCTGTGATATTGAATACATGTGAGTTTTACTAGATACAGTTGTTTTTCTATGGTGCAAATACAAAATTGAGGTATTACTCAATATGACTGTATACTGTAGCACTCAATATGACAGTTATTTAAACATAACTCCTACACCACACATGGAAAATGGCTAATAATGCCTGAAATAATGCATCTTTGGGAGTTTTACTGGAAACATATGCTTTTTTAAATCTTGCAAATGCAAAAAGTAGTTTTTTTACTCAATATGACTATAATGTTCTTAGAATCCTGAGATAATGCGAAAAAAGCAATAAAAATGTATTCAAACATAACTTCTAAACAACACATGCAAAATGGCTAATAATGCCTAGAGATATGTATTTTTGTTAGTAGTACTAGAAAAATGATCTTTTGTAAGGTTTCTAAAGACACACGTTTGTTTTTTTATTCAATATAACAGTGTGACTGTCAACCTAAATATGAAAGGTTTATAATCATAACTCCAAAACCAAACATGAAATTTGTCTAAAAAAGCCTGTAATATTGAATTTATGTGAGTTTGACCTGAATCAGGTATTTTGGAAAGGTTCAAAAATACAAAAATCAGGTTTTACTGGCCTCATATTGGTCAAACTCAAAATGTCAGTTTATGAAACATAACTCCAAAAATACACATGCTATATGTCTAATAATGCCTGAAGAAATGCATCTTTGAGAGTTTTCCTGAAAAAAAAACATTTGGTACCGTTTGCAAAAACAAAAAGTAATGTTTTACTCAATTTGGCAGTAATGTACTTAGAATCCTGAGATAATGCGAATAAAGCAATAAAAATGTATTCCAACATAATTCCTAATCCAAACGTGCAAAGTGTCTAAAAATGCCTGTGATATTGAATACATGTGAGTTTTACTAGATACAGTTGTTTTTCTATGGTTTGCAAATACAAAAATGAGGTATTACTCAATATGACTGTATACTGTAACACTCAATATGACAGTTATTTAAACATAACTCCTACACCACACATGGAAAATGGCTAATAATGCCTGAAATAATGCATCTTTGGGAGTTTTACTGGAAACATATGCTTTTTTTAAATCTTGCAAATGCAAAAAGTAGTTTTTTACTCAATGTGACTATAATGTTGTTAGAATCCTGAGATAATGCGAAAAAAGCAATAAAAATGTATTCAAACATAACTTCTAAACAACACATGCAAAATGGCTAATAATGCCTAGAGATATGTATTTTTGTTAGTAGTACTAGAAAAATGATCTTTTGTAAGGTTTCTAAAGACACAAGTTAGTTTTTTTATTCAATATAACAGTGTGACTGTCAACCTAAATATGAAAGGTTTATAATCATAACTCCAAAACCAAACATTAAATTTGTCTAAAAAAGCCTGTAATATTGAATTTATGTGAGTTTGACCTGAATCAGGTATTTTGGAAAGGTTTAAAAATACAAAAATCAGGTTTTACTGGCCTCATATTGGTCAAACTCAAAATGTCAGTTTATGAAACATAACTCCAAAAATACACATGCAATATGTCTAATAATGCCTGAAGAAATGCATCTTTGAGAGTTTTCCTGAAAAAAAAACATTTGATACCGTTTGCAAAAACAAAAAGTAATGTTTTACTCAATTTGGCAGTAATGTACTTAGAATCCTGAGATAATGCGAATAAAGCAATACAAATGTATTCCAACATAATTCCTAATCCAAAAGTGCAAAGTGTCTAAAAATGCCTGTGATATTGAATTCATGTGAGTTTTACTAGATACAGTTGTTTTTCTATGGTTTGCAAATACAAAAATGAGGTATTACTCAATATGACTGTATACTGTAACACTCAATATGACAGTTATTTAAACATAACTCCTACACCACACATGGAAAATGGCTAATAATGCCTGAAATAATGCATCTTTGGGAGTCTTACTGGAAACATATGCTTTTTTAAATCTTGCAAATGCAAAAAGTAGTTTTTTACTCAATATGACTATAATGTTCTTAGAATCCTGAGATAATGCGAAAAAAGCAATAAAAATTTTTCAAGCATAACTTCTAAACAACACATGCAAAATGGCTAATAATGCCTAGAGATATGTATTTTTGTTAGTAGTACTAGAAAAATTATCTTTTGTAAGGTTTCTAAAGACACAAGTTAGTTTTTTTATTCAATATAACAGTGTGACTGTCAACCTAAATATGAAAGGCTTATAATCATAACTCCAAAACCAAACATGAAATTTGTCTAAAAAAGCCTGTAATATTGAATTTATGTGAGTTTGACCTGAATCAGGTATTTTGGAAAGGTTCAAAAATACAAAAATCAGGTTTTACTGGCCTCATATTGGTCAAACTCAAAATGTCAGTTTATGAAACATAACTCCAAAAATACACATGCAACATGTCTAATAATGCCTGAAGAAATGCATCTTTGAGAGTTTTCCTGAAAAAAAAACATTTGGTACCGTTTGCAAAAACAAAAAGTAATGTTTTACTCAATTTGGCAGTAATGTACTTAGAATCCTGAAATAATGCGAATAAAGCAATAAAAATGTATTCCAACATAATTCCTAATCCAAACGTGCAAAGTGTCTAAAAATGCCTGTGATATTGAATACATGTGAGTTTTACTAGATACAGTTGTTTTTCTATGGTTTGCAAATACAAAAATGAGGTATTACTCAATATGACTGTATACTGTAACACTCAATATGACAGTTATTTAAACATAACTCCTACACCACACATGGAAAATGGCTAATAATGCCTGAAATAATGCATCTTTGGGAGTTTTACTGGAAACATATACTTTTTTAAATCTTGCAAATGCAAAAAGTAGTTTTTTAATCAATATGACTATGATGTTCTTAGAATCCTGAGATAATGCGAAAAAAGCAATAAAAATGTATTCAAACATAACTTCTAAACAACACATGCAAAATGGCTAATAATGCCTAGAGATATGTATTTTTGTTAGTAGTACTAGAAAAATGATCTTTTGTAAGGTTTCTAAAGACAAAAGTTAGTTTTTTTATTCAATATAACAGTGTGACTGTCAACCTAAATATGAAAGGTTTATAATCATAACTCCAAAACCAAACATGAAATTTGTCTAAAAAAGCCTGTAATATTGAATTTATGTGAGTTTGACCTGAATCAGGTATTTTGGAAAGGTTCAAAAATACAAAAATCAGGTTTTACTGGCCTCATATTGGTCAAACTCAAAATGTCAGTTTATGAAACATAACTCCCAAAATACACATGCAATATGTCTAATAATGCCTGAAGAAATGCATCTTTGAGAGTTTTCCTGAAAAAAAAAACATTTGGTACCGTTTGCAAAAACAAAAAGTAATGTTTTACTCAATTTGACAGTAATGTACTTAGAATCCTGAGATAATGCGAATAAAGCAATAAAAATGTATTCCAACATAATTCCTTATCCAAACGTGCAAAGTGTCTAAAAATGCCTGTGATATTGAATACATGTGAGTTTTACTAGATACAGTTGTTTTTCTATGGTTTGCAAATACAAAAATGAGGTATTACTCAATATGACTGTATACTGTAACACTCAATATGACAGTTATTTAAACATAACTCCTACACCACACATGGAAAATGGCTAATAATGCCTGAAATAATGCATCTTTGGGAGTTTTACTGGAAACATATACTTTTTTAAATCTTGCAAATGCAAAAAGTAGTTTTTTACTCAATATGACTATAATGTTCTTAGAATCCTGAGATAATGCGAAAAAAGCAATAAAAATGTATTCAAACATAACTTCTAAACAACACATGCAAAATGGCTAATAATGCCTAGAGATATGTATTTTTGTTAGTAGTACTAGAAAAATGATCTTTTGTAAGGTTTCTAAAGACACAAGTTTGTTTTTTTATTCAATATAACAGTGTGACTGTCAACCTAAATATGAAAGGTTTATAATCATAACTCCAAAACCAAACATGAAATTTGTCTAAAAAAGCCTGTAATATTGAATTTATGTGAGTTTGACCTGAATCAGGTATTTTGGAAAGGTTTAAAAATACAAAAATCAGGTTTTACTGGCCTCATATTGGTCAAACTCAAAATGTCAGTTTATGAAACATAACTCCAAAAATACACATGCAATATGTCTAATAATACCTGAAGAAATGCATCTTTGAGAGTTTTCCTGAAAAAAAAAACATTTGATACCGTTTGCAAAAACAAAAAGTAATGTTTTACTCAATTTGGCAGTAATGTACTTAGAATCCTGAGATAATGCGAATAAAGCAATACAAATGTATTCCAACATAATTCCTAATCCAAAAGTGCAAAGTGTCTAAAAATGCCTGTGATATTGAATTCATGTGAGTTTTACTAGATACAGTTGTTTTTCTATGGTTTGCAAATACAAAAATGAGGTATTACTCAATATGACTGTATACTGTAACACTCAATATGACAGTTATTTAAACATAACTCCTACACCACACATGGAAAATGGCTAATAATGCCTGAAATAATGCATCTTTGGGAGTCTTACTGGAAACATATGCTTTTTTAAATCTTGCAAATGCAAAAAGTAGTTTTTTACTCAATATGACTATAATGTTCTTAGAATCCTGAGATAATGCGAAAAAAGCAATAAAAATGTATTCAAGCATAACTTCTAAACAACACATGCAAAATGGCTAATAATGCCTAGAGATATGTATTTTTGTTAGTAGTACTAGAAAAATGATCTTTTGTAAGGTTTCTAAAGACACAAGTTAGTTTTTTTATTCAATATAACAGTGTGACTGTCAACCTAAATATGAAAGGCTTATAATCATAACTCCAAAACCAAACATGAAATTTGTCTAAAAAAGCCTGTAATATTGAATTTATGTGAGTTTGACCTGAATCAGGTATTTTGGAAAGGTTCAAAAATACAAAAATCAGGTTTTACTGGCCTCATATTGGTCAAACTCAAAATGTCAGTTTATGAAACATAACTCCCAAAATACACATGCAATATGTCTAATAATGCCTGAAGAAATGCATCTTTGAGAGTTTTCCTGAAAAAAAAAACATTTGGTACCGTTTGCAAAAACAAAAAGTAATGTTTTACTCAATTTGACAGTAATGTACTTAGAATCCTGAGATAATGCGAATAAAGCAATAAAAATGTATTCCAACATAATTCCTAATCCAAACGTGCAAAGTGTCTAAAAATGCCTGTGATATTGAATACATGTGAGTTTTACTAGATACAGTTGTTTTTCTATGGTTTGCAAATACAAAAATGAGGTATTACTCAATATGACTGTATACTGTAACACTCAATATGACAGTTATTTAAACATAACTCCTACACCACACATGGAAAATGGCTAATAATGCCTGAAATAATGCATCTTTGGGAGTTTTACTGGAAACATATACTTTTTTAAATCTTGCAAATGCAAAAAGTAGTTTTTTAATCAATATGACTATGATGTTCTTAGAATCCTGAGATAATGCGAAAAAAGCAATAAATATGTATTCAAACATAACTTCTAAACAACACATGCAAAATGGCTAATAATGCCTAGAGATATGTATTTTTGTTAGTAGTACTAGAAAAATGATCTTTTGTAAGGTTTCTAAAGACAAGTGTTTGTTTTTTTATTCAATATAACAGTGTGACTGTCAACCTAAATATGAAACGTTTATAATCATAACTCCAAAACCAAACATGAAATTTGTCTAAAAAAGCCTGTAATATTGAATTTATGTGAGTTTGACCTGAATCAGGTATTTTGGAAAGGTTCAAAAATACAAAAATCAGGTTTTACTGGCCTCATATTGGTCAAACTCAAAATGTCAGTTTATGAAACATAACTCCAAAAATACACATGCAATATGTCTGATAATGCCTGAAGAAATGCATCTTTGAGAGTTTTCCTGAAAAAAAAAACATTTGGTACCGTTTGCAAAAACAAAAAGTAATGTTTTACTCAATTTGACAGTAATGTACTTAGAATCCTGAGATAATGCGAATAAAGCAATAAAAATGTATTCCAACATAATTCCTAATCCAAACGTGCAAAGTGTCTAAAAATGCCTGTGATATTGAATACATGTGAGTTTTACTAGATACAGTTGTTATTCTATGGTTTGCAAATACAAAAATGAGGTATTACTCAATATGACTGTATACTGTAACACTCAATATGACAGTTATTTAAACATAACTCCTACACCACACATGGAAAATGGCTAATAATGCCTGAAATAATGCATCTTTGGGAGTTTTACTGGAAACATATGCTTTTTTAAATCTTGCAAATGCAAAAAGTAGTTTTTTACTCAATATGACTATAATGTTCTTAGAATCCTGAGATAATGCGAAAAAAGCAATAAAAATGTATTCAAACAACACATGCAAAATGGCTAATAATGCCTAGAGATATGTATTTTTGTTAGTAGTACTAGAAAAATGATCTTTTGTAAGGTTTCTAAAGACACAAGTTTGTTTTTTTATTCAATATAACAGTGTGACTGTCAACCTAAATATGAAACGTTTATAATCATAACTCCAAAACCAAACATGAAATTTGTCTAAAAAAAGCCTGTAATATTGAATTTATGTGAGTTTGACCTGAATCAGGTATTTTGGAAAGGTTCAAAAATACAAAAATCAGGTTTTACTGGCCTCATATTGGTCAAACTCAAAATGTCAGTTTATGAAACATAACTCCAAAAATACACATGCAATATGTCTAATAATGCCTGAAGAAATGCATCTTTGAGAGTTTTCCTGAAAAAAAAACATTTGGTACCGTTTGCAAAAACAAAAAGTAATGTTTTACTCAATTTGACAGTAATGTACTTAGAATCCTGAGATAATGCGAATAAAGCAATAAAAATGTATTCCAACATAATTCCTAATCCAAACGTGCAAAGTGTCTAAAAATGCCTGTGATATTGAATACATGTGAGTTTTACTAGATACAGTTGTTTTTCTATGGTTTGCAAATACAAAAATGAGGTATTACTCAATATGACTGTATACTGTAACACTCAATATGACAGTTATTTAAACATAACTCCTACACCACACATGGAAAATGGCTAATAATGCCTGAAATAATGCATCTTTGGGAGTTTTACTGGAAACATATACTTTTTTAAATCTTGCAAATGCAAAAAGTAGTTTTTTAATCAATATGACTATGATGTTCTTAGAATCCTGAGATAATGCGAAAAAAGCAATAAATATGTATTCAAACATAACTTCTAAACAACACATGCAAAATGGCTAATAATGACTAGAGATATGTATTTTTGTTAGTAGTACTAGAAAAATGATCTTTTGTAAGGTTTCTAAAGACACAAGTTTGTTTTTTTATTCAATATAACAGTGTGACTGTCAACCTAAATATGAAACGTTTATAATCATAACTCCAAAACCAAACATGAAATTTGTCTAAAAAAGCCTGTAATATTGAATTTATGTGAGTTTGACCTGAATCAGGTATTTTGGAAAGGTTCAAAAATACAAAAATCAGGTTTTACTGGCCTCATATTGGTCAAACTCAAAATGTCAGTTTATGAAACATAACTCCAAAAATACACATGCAATATGTCTAATAATGCCTGAAGAAATGCATCTTTGAGAGTTTTCCTGAAAAAAAAACATTTGGTACCGTTTGCAAAAACAAAAAGTAATGTTTTACTCAATTTGACAGTAATGTACTTAGAATCCTGAGATAATGCGAATAAAGCAATAAAAATGTATTCCAACATAATTCCTATTCCAAACGTGCAAAGTGTCTAAAAATGCCTGTGATATTGAATACATGTAAGTTTTACTAGATACAGTTGTTTTTCTATGGTTTGCAAATACAAAAATGAGGTATTACTCAATATGACTGTATACTGTAACACTCAATATGACAGTTATTTAAACATAACTCCTACACCACACATGGAAAATGGCTAATAATGCCTGAAATAATGCATCTTTGGGAGTTTTACTGGAAACATATACTTTTTTAAATCTTGCAAATGCAAAAAGTAGTTTTTTAATCAATATGACTATGATGTTCTTAGAATCCTGAGATAATGCGAAAAAAGCAATAAAAATGTATTCAAACATAACTTCTAAACAACACATGCAAAATGGCTAATAATGCCTAGAGATATGTATTTTTGTTAGTAGTACTAGAAAAATGATCTTTTGTAAGGTTTCTAAAGACACAAGTTAGTTTTTTTATTCAATATAACAGTGTGACTGTCAACCTAAATATGAAAGGTTTATAATCATAACTCCAAAACCAAACATGAACTTTGTCTAAAAAAGCCTGTAATATTGAATTTATGTGAGTTTGACCTGAATCAGGTGTTTTGGAAAGGTTCAAAAATACAAAAATCAGGTTTTACTGGCCTCATATTGGTCAAACTCAAAATGTCAGTTTATGAAACATAACTCCAAAAATACACATGCAATATGTCTAATAATGCCTGAAGAAATGCATCTTTGAGAGTTTTCCTGAAAAAAAAACATTTGGTACCGTTTGCAAAAACAAAAAGTAATGTTTTACTCAATTTGACAGTAATGTACTTAGAATCCTGAGATAATGCGAATAAAGCAATAAAAATGTATTCCAACATAATTCCTAATCCAAACGTGCAAAGTGTCTAAAAATGCCTGTGATATTGAATACATGTGAGTTTTACTAGATACAGTTGTTTTTCTATGGTTTGCAAATACAAAAATGAGGTATTACTCAATATGACTGTATACTGTAACACTCAATATGACAGTTATTTAAACATAACTCCTACACCACACATGGAAAATGGCTAATAATGCCTGAAATAATGCATCTTTGGGAGTTTTACTGGAAACATATACTTTTTTAAATCTTGCAAATGCAAAAAGTAGTTTTTTAATCAATATGACTATGATGTTCTTAGAATCCTGAGATAATGCGAAAAAAGCAATAAAAATGTATTCAAACATAACTTCTAAACAACACATGCAAAATGGCTAATAATGCCTAGAGATATGTATTTTTGTTAGTAGTACTAGAAAAATGATCTTTTGTAAGGTTTCTAAAGACACAAGTTAGTTTTTTTATTCAATATAACATTGTGACTGTCAACCTAAATATGAAAGGTTTATAATCATAACTCCATAACCAAACATGAAATTTGTCTAAAAAATCCTGTAATATTGAATTTATGTGAGTTTGACCTGAATCAGGTATTTTGGAAAGGTTCAAAAATACAAAAATCAGGTTTTACTGGCCTCATATTGGTCAAGCTCAAAATGTCAGTTTATGAAACATAACTCCAAAAATACACATGCAATATGTCTAATAATGCCTGAAGAAATGCATCTTTGAGAGTTTTCCTGAAAAAAAAAAACATTTGGTACCGTTTGCAAAAACAAAAAGTAATGTTTTACTCAATTTGACAGTAATGTACTTAGAATCCTGAGATAATGCGAATAAAGCAATAAAAATGTATTCCAACATAATTCCTAATCCAAACGTGCAAAGTGTCTAAAAATGCCTGTGATATTGAATACATGTGAGTTTTACTAGATACAGTTGTTTTTCTATGGTTTGCAAATACAAAAATGAGGTATTACTCAATATGACTGTATACTGTAACACTCAATATGACAGTTATTTAAACATAACTCCTACACCACACATGGAAAATGGCTAATAATGCCTGAAATAATGTATCTTTGGGAGTTTTACTGGAAACATATGCTTTTTTAAATCTTGCAAATGCAAAAAGTAGTTTTTTAATCAATATGATATAATGTTCTTAGAATCCTGAGATAATGCGAACAAAGCAATAAAAATGTATTCAAACATAACTTCTAAACAACACTTGCAAAATGGCTTATAATGCCTAGAGATATGTATTTTTGTTAGTAGTACTAGAAAAATGATCTTTTGTAAGGTTTCTAAAGACACAAGTTTGTTTTTTTATTCAATATAACAGTGTGACTGTCAACCTAAATATGAAACGTTTATAATCATAACTCCAAAACCAAACATGAAATTTGTCTAAAAAAGCCTGTAATATTGAATTTATGTGAGTTTGACCTGAATCAGGTATTTTGGAAAGGTTCAAAAATACAAAAATCAGGTTTTACTGGCCTCATATTGGTCAAACTCAAAATGTCAGTTTATGAAACATAACTCCAAAAATACACATGCAATATGTCTAATAATGCCTGAAGAAATGCATCTTTGAGAGTTTCCCTGAAAAAAAAACATTTGGTACCGTTTGCAAAAACAAAAAGTAATGTTTTACTCAATTTGACAGTAATGTACTTAGAATCCTGAGATAATGCGAATAAAGCAATACAAATGTATTCCAACATAATTCCTAATCCAAACGTGCAAAGTGTCTAAAAATGCCTGTGATATTGAATACATGTGAGTTTTACTAGATACAGTTGTTTTTCTATGGTTTGCAAATACAAAAATGAGGTATTACTCAATATGACTGTATACTGTAACACTCAATATGACAGTTATTTAAACATAACTCCTACACCACACATGGAAAATGGTTAATAATGCCTGAAATAATGCATCTTTGGGAGTTTTACTGGAAACATATGCTTTTTTAAATCTTGCAAATGCAAAAAGTAGTTTTTTACTCAATATGACTATAATGTTCTTAGAATCCTGAGATAATGCGAAAAAAGCAATAAAAATGTATTCAAACATAACTTCTAAACCACACATGCAAAATGGCTAATAATGCCTAGAGATATGTATTTTTGTTAGTAGTACTAGAAAAATGATCTTTTGTAAGGTTTCTAAAGACACAAGTTTGTTTTTTTATTCAATATAACAGTGTGACTGTCAACCTAAATATGAAACGTTTATAATCATAACTCCAAAACCAAACATGAAATTTGTCTAAAAAAGCCTGTAATATTGAATTTATGTGAGTTTGACCTGAATCAGGTATTTTGGAAAGGTTCAAAAATACAAAAATCAGGTTTTACTGGCCTCATATTGGTCAAACTCAAAATGTCAGTTTATGAAACATAACTCCAAAAATACACATGCAATATGTCTAATAATGCCTGAAGAAATGCATCTTTGAGAGTTTTCCTGAAAAAAAAACATTTGGTACCGTTTGCAAAAACAAAAAGCAATGTTTTACTCAATTTGACAGTAATGTACTTAGAATCCTGAGATAATGCGAATAAAGCAATAAAAATGTATTCCAACATAATTCCTAATCCAAACGTGCAAAGTGTCTAAAAATGCCTGTGATATTGAATACATGTGAGTTTTACTAGATACAGTTGTTTTTCTATGGTTTGCAAATACAAAAATGAGGTATTACTCAATATGACTGTATACTGTAACACTCAATATGACAGTTATTTGAACATAACTCCTACACCACACATGGAAAATGGCTAATAATGCCTGAAATAATGCATCTTTGGGAGTTTTACTGGAAACATATGCTTTTTTAAATCTTGCAAATGCAAAAAGTAGTTTTTTACTCAATATGACTATAATGTTCTTAGAATCCTGAGATAATGCGAAAAAAGCAATAAAAATGTATTCAAACATAACTTCTAAACAACACATGCAAAATGGCTAATAATGCCTAGAGATATGTATTTTTGTTAGTAGTACTAGAAAAATGATCTTTTGTAAGGTTTCTAAAGACACAAGTTTGTTTTTTATTCAATATAACAGTGTGACTGTCAACCTAAATATGAAACGTTTATAATCATAACTCCAAAACCAAACATGAAATTTGTCTAAAAAAGCCTGTAATATTGAATTTATGTGAGTTTGACCTGAATCAGGTATTTTGGAAAGGTTCAAAAATACAAAAATCAGGTTTTACTGGCCTCATATTGGTCAAACTCAAAATGTCAGTTTATGAAACATAACTCCAAAATACACATGCAATATGTCTAATAGTGCCTGAAGAAATGCATCTTTGAGAGTTTTCCTGAAAAAAAAACATTTGGTACCGTTTGCAAAAACAAAAAGTAATGTTTTACTCAATTTGACAGTAATGTACTTAGAATCCTGAGATAATGCGAATAAAGCAATACAAATGTATTCCAACATAATTCCTAATCCAAACGTGCAAAGTGTCTAAAAATGACTGTGATATTGAATACATGTGAGTTTTACTAGATACAGTTGTTTTTCTATGGTTTGCAAATACAAAAATGAGGTATTACTCAATATGACTGTATACTGTAACACTCAATATGACAGTTATTTAAACATAACTCCTACACCACACATGGAAAATGGCTAATAATGCCTGAAATAATGCATCTTTGGGAGTTTTACTGGAAACATATACTTTTTTAAATCTTGCAAATGCAAAAAGTAGTTTTTTAATCAATATGACTATGATGTTCTTAGAATCCTGAGATAATGCGAAAAAAGCAATAAAAATGTATTCAAACATAACTTCTAAACAACACATGCAAAATGGCTAATAATGCCTAGAGATATGTATTTTTGTTAGTAGTACTAGAAAAATGATCTTTTGTAAGGTTTCTAAAGACACAAGTTAGTTTTTTTATTCAATATAACAGTGTGACTGTCAACCTAAATATGAAAGGTTTATAATCATAACTCCAAAACCAAACATGAAATGTGTCTAAAAAAGCCTGTAATATTGAATTTATGTGAGTTTGACCTGAATCAGGTATTTTGGAAAGGTTCAAAAATACAAAAATCAGGTTTTACTGGCCTCATATTGGTCAAACTCAAAATGTCAGTTTATGAAACATAACTCCAAAAATACACATGCAATATGTCTAATAATGCCTGAAGAAATGCATCTTTGAGAGTTTTCCTGAAAAAAAAAAACATTTGGTACCGTTTGCAAAAACAAAAAGTAATGTTTTACTCAATTTGACAGTAATGTACTTAGAATCCTGAGATAATGCGAATAAAGCAATAACAATGTATTCCAACATAATTCCTAATCCAAACGTGCAAAGTGTCTAAAAATGCCTGTGATATTGAATACATGTGAGTTTTACTAGATACAGTTGTTTTTCTATGGTTTGCAAATACAAAAATGAGGTATTACTCAATATGACTGTATACTGTAACACTCAATATGACAGTTATTTAAACATAACTCCTACACCACACATGGAAAATGGCTAATAATGCCTGAAATAATGCATCTTTGGGAGTTTTACTGGAAACATATGCTTTTTTAAATCTTGCAAATGCAAAAAGTAGTTTTTTACTCAATATGACTATAATGTTCTTAGAATCCTGAGATAATGCGAAAAAAGCAATAAAAATGTATTCAAACATAACTTCTAAACAACACATGCAAAATGGCTAATAATGCCTAGAGATATGTATTTTTGTTAGTAGTACTAGAAAAATGATCTTTTGTAAGGTTTCTAAAGACACAAGTTAGTTTTTTTATTCAATATAACAGTGTGACTGTCAACCTAAATATGAAAGGTTTATAATCATAACTCCAAAACCAAACATGAAATTTGTCTAAAAAAGCCTGTAATATTGAATTTATGTGAGTTTGACCTGAATCAGGTATTTTGGAAAGGTTCAAAAATACAAAAATCAGGTTTTACTGGCCTCATATTGGTCAAACTCAAAATGTCAGTTTATGAAACATAACTCCAAAAATACACATGCAATATGTCTAATAATGCCTGAAGAAATGCATCTTTGAGAGTTTTCCTGAAAAAAAAAACATTTGGTACCGTTTGCAAAAACAAAAAGTAATGTTTTACTCAATTTGACAGTAATGTACTTAGAATCCTGAGATAATGCGAATAAAGCAATAAAAATGTATTCCAACATAATTCCTAATCCAAACGTGCAAAGTGTCTAAAAATGCCTGTGATATTGAATACATGTGAGTTTTACTAGATACAGTTGTTTTTCTATGGTTTGCAAATACAAAAATGAGGTATTACTCAATATGACTGTATACTGTAACACTCAATATGACAGTTATTTAAACATAACTCCTACACCACACATGGAAAATGGCTAATAATGCCTGAAATAATGCATCTTTGGGAGTTTTACTGGAAACATATACTTTTTTAAATCTTGCAAATGCAAAAAGTAGTTTTTTAATCAATATGACTATGATGTTCTTAGAATCCTGAGATAATGCGAAAAAAGCAATAAAAATGTATTCAAACATAACTTCTAAACAACACATGCAAAATGGCTAATAATGCCTAGAGATATGTATTTTTGTTAGTAGTACTAGAAAAATGATCTTTTGTAAGGTTTCTAAAGACACAAGTTAGTTTTTTTATTCAATATAACAGTGTGACTGTCAACCTAAATATGAAAGGTTTATAATCATAACTCCAAAACCAAACATGAAATTTGTCTAAAAAAGCCTGTAATATTGAATTTATGTGAGTTTGACCTGAATCAGGTATTTTGGAAACGTTCAAAAATACAAAAATCAGGTTTTACTGGCCTCATATTGGTCAAACTCAAAATGTCAGTTTATGAAACATAACTCCAAAAATACACATGCAATATGTCTAATAATGCCTGAAGAAATGCATCTTTGAGAGTTTTCCTGAAAAAAAAAACATTTGGTACCGTTTGCAAAAACAAAAAGTAATGTTTTACTCAATTTGACAGTAATGTACTTAGAATCCTGAGATAATGCGAATAAAGCAATAAAAATGTATTCCAACATAATTCCTAATCCAAACGTGCAAAGTGTCTAAAAATGCCTGTGATATTGAATACATGTGAGTTTTACTAGATACAGTTGTTTTTCTATGGTTTGCAAATACAAAAATGAGGTATTACTCAATATGACTGTATACTGTAACACTCAATATGACAGTTATTTAAACATAACTCCTACACCACACATGGAAAATGGCTAATAATGCCTGAAATAATGCATCTTTGGGAGTTTTACTGGAAACATATACTTTTTTAAATCTTGCAAATGCAAAAAGTAGTTTTTTAATCAATATGACTATGATGTTCTTAGAATCCTGAGATAATGCGAAAAAAGCAATAAAAATGTATTCAAACATAACTTCTAAACAACACATGCAAAATGGCTAATAATGCCTAGAGATATGTATTTTTGTTAGTAGTACTAGAAAAATTATCTTTTGTAAGGTTTCTAAAGACACAAGTTAGTTTTTTTATTCAATATAACAGTGTGACTGTCAACCTAAATATGAAACGTTTATAATCATAACTCCAAAACCAAACATGAAATTTGTCTAAAAAAGCCTGTAATATTGAATTTATGTGAGTTTGACCTGAATCAGGTATTTTGGAAAAGTTCAAAAATACAAAAATCAGGTTTTACTGGCCTCATATTGGTCAAACTCAAAATGTCAGTTTATGAAACATAACTCCAAAAATACACATGCAATATGTCTAATAATGCCTGAAGAAATGCATCTTTGAGAGTTTTCCTGAAAAAAAAACATTTGGTACCGTTTGCAAAAACAAAAAGTAATGTTTTACTCAATTTGACAGTAATGTACTTAGAATCCTGAGATAATGCGAATAAAGCAATACAAATGTATTCCAACATAATTCCTAATCCAAACGTGCAAAGTGTCTAAAAATGACTGTGATATTGAATACATGTGAGTTTTACTAGATAGAGTTGTTTTTCTATGGTTTGCAAATACAAAAATGAGGTATTACTCAATATGACTGTATACTGTAACCCTCAATATGACAGTTATTTAAACATAACTCCTACACCACACATGGAAAATGGCTAATAATGCCTGAAATAATGCATCTTTGGGAGTTTTACTGGAAACATATGCTTTTTTAAATCTTGCAAATGCAAAAAGTAGTTTTTTAATCAATATGACTATGATGTTCTTAGAATCCTGAGATAATGCGAAAAAAGCAATAAAAATGTATTCAAACATAACTTCTAAACAACACATGCAAAATGGCTAATAATGCCTAGAGATATGTATTTTTGTTAGTAGTACTAGAAAAATGATCTTTTGTAAGGTTTCTAAAGACACAAGTTTGTTTTTTTATTCAATATAACAGTGTGACTGTCAACCTAAATATGAAAGGTTTATAATCATAACTCCAAAACCAAACATGAAATTTGTCTAAAAAAGCCTGTAATATTGAATTTATGTGAGTTTGACCTGAATCAGGTATTTTGGAAAGGTTCAAAAATACAAAAATCAGGTTTTACTGGCCTCATATTGGTCAAGCTCAAAATGTCAGTTTATGAAACATAACTCCAAAAATACACATGCAATATGTCTAATAATGCCTGAAGAAATGCATCTTTGAGAGTTTTCCTGAAAAAAAAAACATTTGGTACCGTTTTGCAAAAACAAAAAGTAATGTTTTACTCAATTTGACAGTAATGTACTTAGAATCCTGAGATAATGCGAATAAAGCAATACAAATGTATTCCAACATAATTCCTAATCCAAACGTGCAAAGTGTCTAAAAATGCCTGTGATATTGAATACATGTGAGTTTTACTAGATACAGTTGTTTTTCTATGGTTTGCAAATACAAAAATGAGGTATTACTCAATATGACTTCATACTGTAACACTCAATATGACAGTTATTTAAACATAACTCCTACACCACACATGGAAAATGGCTAATAATGCCTGAAATAATGTATCTTTGGGAGTTTTACTGGAAACATATGCTTTTTTAAATCTTGCAAATGCAAAAAGTAGTTTTTTAATCAATATGACTATAATGTTCTTAGAATCCTGAGATAATGCGAAAAAAGCAATAAAAATGTATTCAAACATAACTTCTAAACACATGCAAAATGGCTTATAATGCCTAGAGATATGTATTTTTGTTAGTAGTACTAGAAAAATGATCTTTTGTAAGGTTTCTAAAGACACAAGTTAGTTTTTTTATTCAATATAACAGTGTGACTGTCAACCTAAATATGAAAGGTTTATAATCATAACTCCAAAACCAAACATGAAATTTGTCTAAAAAAGCCTGTAATATTGGATTTATGTGAGTTTGACCTGAATCAGGTATTTTGGAAAGGTTCAAAAATACAAAAATCAGGTTTTACTGGCCTCATATTGGTCAAACTCAAAATGTCAGTTTATGAAACATAACTCCAAAAATACACATGCAATATGTCTAATAATGCCTGAAGAAATGCATCTTGGAGAGTTTCCCTGAAAAAAAAACATTTGGTACTGTTTGCAAAAACAAAAAGTAATGTTTTACTCAATTTGACAGTAATGTACTTAGAATCCTGAGATAATGCGAATAAAGCAATAAAAATGTATTCCAACATATTTCCTAATCCAAACGTGCAAAGTGTCTAAAAATGCCTGTGATATTGAATACATGTGAGTTTTACTAGATACAGTTGTTTTTCTATGGTTTGCAAATACAAAAATGAGGTATTACTCAATATGACTGTATACTGTAACACTCAATATGACAGTTATTTAAACATAACTCCTACACCACACATGGAAAATGGTTAATAATGCCTGAAATAATGCATCTTTGGGAGTTTTACTGGAAACATATGCTTTTTTAAATCTTGCAAATGCAAAAAGTAGTTTTTTACTCAATATGACTATAATGTTCTTGGAATCCTGAGATAATGCGAAAAAAGCAATAAAAATGTATTCAAACATAACTTCTAAACAACACATGCAAAATGGCTAATAATGCCTAGAGATATGTATTTTTGTTAGTAGTACTAGAAAAATGATCTTTTGTAAGGTTTCTAAAGACACAAGTTTGTTTTTTTATTCAATATAACAGTGTGACTGTCAACCTAAATATGAAACGTTTATAATCATAACTCCAAAACCAAACATGAAATTTGTCTAAAAAAGCCTGTAATATTGAATTTATGTGAGTTTGACCTGAATCAGGTATTTTGGAAAGGTTCAAAAATACAAAAATCAGGTTTTACTGGCCTCATATTGGTCAAACTCAAAATGTCAGTTTATGAAACATAACTCCAAAAATACACATGCAATATGTCTAATAATGCCTGAAGAAATGCATCTTTGAGAGTTTTCCTGAAAAAAAAACATTTGGTACCGTTTGCAAAAACAAAAAGTAATGTTTTACTCAATTTGACAGTAATGTACTTAGAATCCTGAGATAATACGAATAAAGCAATAAAAATGTATTCCAACATAATTCCTAATCCAAACGTGCAAAGTGTCTAAAAATGCCTGTGATATTGAATACATGTGAGTTTTACTAGATACAGTTGTTTTTCTATGGTTTGCAAATACAAAAATGAGGTATTACTCAATATGACTGTATACTGTAACACTCAATATGACAGTTATTTAAACATAACTCCTACACCACACATGGAAAATGGCTAATAATGCCTGAAATAATGCATCTTTGGGAGTTTTACTGGAAACATATACTTTTTTAAATCTTGCAAATGCAAAAAGTAGTTTTTTAATCAATATGACTATGATGTTCTTAGAATCCTGAGATAATGCGAAAAAAGCAATAAAAATGTATTCAAACATAACTTCTAAACAACACATGCAAAATGGCTAATAATGCCTAGAGATATGTATTTTTGTTAGTAGTACTAGAAAAATGATCTTTTGTAAGGTTTCTAAAGACACAAGTTTGTTTTTTTATTCAATATAACAGTGTGACTGTCAACCTAAATATGAAAGGTTTATAATCATAACTCCAAAACCAAACATGAAATTTGTCTAAAAAAGCCTGTAATATTGAATTTATGTGAGTTTGACCTGAATCAGGTATTTTGGAAAGGTTCAAAAATACAAAAATCAGGTTTTACTGGCCTCATATTGGTCAAACTCAAAATGTCAGTTTATGAAACATAACTCCAAAAATACACATGCAATATGTCTAATAATGCCTGAAGAAATGCATCTTTGAGAGTTTTCCTGCAAAAAAAACATTTGGTACCGTTTGCAAAAACAAAAAGTAATGTTTTACTCAATTTGACAGTAATGTACTTAGAATCCTGAGATAATGCGAATAAAGCAATAAAAATGTATTCCAACATAATTCCTAATCCAAACGTGCAAAGTGTCTAAAAATGCCTGTGATATTGAATACATGTGAGTTTTACTAGATACAGTTGTTTTTCTATGGTTTGCAAATACAAAAATGAGGTATTACTCAATATGACTGTATACTGTAACACTCAATATGACAGTTATTTAAACATAACTCCTACACCACACATGGAAAATGGTTAATAATGCCTGAAATAATGCATCTTTGGGAGTTTTACTGGAAACATATGCTTTTTTAAATCTTGCAAATGCAAAAAGTAGTTTTTTACTCAATATGACTATAATGTTCTTAGAATCCTGAGATAATGCGAAAAAAGCAATAAAAATGTATTCAAACATAACTTCTAAACAACACATGCAAAATGGCTAATAATGCCTAGAGATATGTATTTTTGTTAGTAGTACTAGAAAAATGATCTTTTGTAAGGTTTCTAAAGACACAAGTTTGTTTTTTTATTCAATATAACAGTGTGACTGTCAACCTAAATATGAAACGTTTATAATCATAACTCCAAAACCAAACATGAAATTTGTCTAAAAAAGCCTGTAATATTGAATTTATGTGAGTTTGACCTGAATCAGGTATTTTGGAAACGTTCAAAAATACAAAAATCAGGTTTTACTGGCCTCATATTGGTCAAACTCAAAATGTCAGTTTATGAAACATAACTCCAAAAATACACATGCAATATGTTTAATAATGCCTGAAGAAATGCATCTTTGAGAGTTTTCCTGAAAAAAAAAACATTTGGTACCGTTTGCAAAAACAAAAAGTAATGTTTTACTCAATTTGACAGTAATGTACTTAGAATCCTGAGATAATGCGAATAAAGCAATAAAAATGTATTCCAACATAATTCCTAATCCAAACGTGCAAAGTGTCTAAAAATGCCTGTGATATTGAATACATGTGAGTTTTACTAGATACAGTTGTTTTTCTATGGTTTGCAAATACAAAAATGAGGTATTACTCAATATGACTGTATACTGTAACACTCAATATGACAGTTATTTAAACATAACTCCTACACCACACATGCAAAATGGCTAATAATGCCTGAAATAATGCATCTTTGGGAGTTTTACTGGAAACATATACTTTTTTAAATCTTGCAAATGCAAAAAGTAGTTTTTTAATCAATATGACTATGATGTTCTTAGAATCCTGAGATAATGCGAAAAAAGCAATAAAAATGTATTCAAACATAACTTCTAAACAACACATGCAAAATGGCTAATAATGCCTAGAGATATGTATTTTTGTTAGTAGTACTAGAAAAATGATCTTTTGTAAGGTTTCTAAAGACACAAGTTAGTTTTTTTATTCAATATAACAGTGTGACTGTCAACCTAAATATGAAACGTTTATAATCATAACTCCAAAACCAAACATGAAATTTGTCTAAAAAAGCCTGTAATATTGAATTTATGTGAGTTTGACCTGAATCAGGTATTTTGGAAAGGTTCAAAAATACAAAAATCAGGTTTTACTGGCCTCATATTGGTCAAGCTCAAAATGTCAGTTTATGAAACATAACTCCAAAAATACACATGCAATATGTCTAATAATGCCTGAAGAAATGCATCTTTGAGAGTTTTCCTGAAAAAAAAAACATTTGGTACCGTTTTGCAAAAACAAAAAGTAATGTTTTACTCAATTTGACAGTAATGTACTTAGAATCCTGAGATAATGCGAATAAAGCAATAAAAATGTATTCCAACATAATTCCTAATCCAAACGTGCAAAGTGTCTAAAAATGCCTGTGATATTGAATACATGTGAGTTTTACTAGATACAGTTGTTTTTCTATGGTTTGCAAGTACAAAAATGAGGTATTACTCAATATGACTGTATACTGTAACACTCAATATGACAGTTATTTAAACATAACTCCTACACCACACATGGAAAATGGCTAATAATGCCTGAAATAATGTATCTTTGGGAGTTTTACTGGAAACATATGCTTTTTTAAATCTTGCAAATGCAAAAAGTAGTTTTTTAATCAAAATGACTATAATGTTCTTAGAATCCTGAGATAATGCGAAAAAAGCAATAAAAATGTATTCAAACATAACTTCTAAACAACACATGCAAAATGGCTTATAATGCCTAGAGATATGTATTTTTGTTAGTAGTACTAGAAAAATGATCTTTTGTAAGGTTTCTAAAGACACAAGTTTGTTTTTTTATTCAATATAACAGTGTGACTGTCAACCTAAATATGAAAGGTTTATAATCATAACTCCAAAACCAAACATGAAATTTGTCTAAAAAAGCCTGTAATATTGAATTTATGTGAGTTTGACCTGAATCAGGTATTTTGGAAAGGTTCAAAAATACAAAAATCAGGTTTTACTGGCCTCATATTGGTCAAACTCAAAATGTCAGTTTATGAAACATAACTCCAAAAATACACATGCAATATGTCTAATAATGCCTGAAGAAATGCATCTTTGAGAGTTTCCCTGAAAAAAAAAACATTTGGTACCGTTTGCAAAAACAAAAAGTAATGTTTTACTCAATTTGACAGTAATGTACTTAGAATCCTGAGATAATGCGAATAAAGCAATAAAAATGTATTCCAACATAATTCCTAATCCAAACGTGCAAAGTGTCTAAAAATGCCTGTGATATTGAATACATGTGAGTTTTACTAGATACAGTTGTTTTTCTATGGTTTGCAAATACAAAAATGAGGTATTACTCAATATGACTGTATACTGTAACACTCAATATGACAGTTATTTAAACATAACTCCTACACCACACATGGAAAATGGCTAATAATGCCTGAAATAATGCATCTTTGGGAGTTTTACTGGAAACATATGCTTTTTTAAATCTTGCAAATGCAAAAAGTAGTTTTTTACTCAATATGACTATAATGTTCTTAGAATCCTGAGATAATGCGAAAAAAGCAATAAAAATGTATTCAAACATAACTTCTAAACAACACATGCAAAATGGCTAATAATGCCTAGAGATATGTATTTTTGTTAGTAGTACTAGAAAAATGATCTTTTGTAAGGTTTCTAAAGACACAAGTTTGTTTTTTATTCAATATAACAGTGTGACTGTCAACCTAAATATGAAACGTTTATAATCATAACTCCAAAACCAAACATGAAATTTGTCTAAAAAAGCCTGTAATATTGAATTTATGTGAGTTTGACCTGAATCAGGTATTTTGGAAAGGTTCAAAAATACAAAAATCAGGTTTTACATGCCTCATATTGGTCAAACTCAAAATGTCAGTTTATGAAACATAACTCCAAAAATACACATGCAATATGTCTAATAATGCCTGAAGAAATGCATCTTTGAGAGTTTTCCTGAAAAAAAAACATTTGGTACCGTTTGCAAAAACAAAAAGTAATGTTTTACTCAATTTGACAGTAATGTACTTAGAATCCTGAGATAATGCGAATAAAGCAATAAAAATGTATTCCAACATAATTCCTAATCCAAACGTGCAAAGTGTCTAAAAATGCCTGTGATATTGAATACATGTGAGTTTTACTAGATACAGTTGTTTTTCTATGGTTTGCAAATACAAAAATGAGGTATTACTCAATATGACTGTATACTGTAACACTCAATATGACAGTTATTTAAACATAACTCCTACACCACACATGGAAAATGGCTAATAATGCCTGAAATAATGCATCTTTGGGAGTTTTACTGGAAACATATACTTTTTTAAATCTTGCAAATGCAAAAAGTAGTTTTTTAATCAATATGACTATGATGTTCTTAGAATCCTGAGATAATGCGAAAAAAGCAATAAAAATGTATTCAAACATAACTTCTAAACAACACATGCAAAATGGCTAATAATGCCTAGAGATATGTATTTTTGTTAGTAGTACTAGAAAAATGATCTTTTGTAAGGTTTCTAAAGACACAAGTTAGTTTTTTTATTCAATATAACAGTGTGACTGTCAACCTAAATATGAAAGGTTTATAATCATAACTCCAAAACCAAACATGAAATTTGTCCAAAAAAGCCTGTAATATTGAATTTATGTGAGTTTGACCTAAATCAGGTATTTTGGAAAGGTTCAAAAATACAAAAATCAGGTTTTACTGGCCTCATATTGGTCAAACTCAAAATGTCAGTTTATGAAACATAACTCCAAAAATACACATGCAATATTTCTAATAATGCCTGAAGAAATGCATCTTTGAGAGTTTTCCTGAAAAAAACAACATTTGGTACCGTTTGCAAAAACAAAAAGTAATGTTTTACTCAATTTGACAGTAATGTACTTAGAATCCTGAGATAATGCGAATAAAGCAATAAAAATGTATTCCAACATAATTCCTAATCCAAACGTGTAAAGTGTCTAAAAATGCCTGTGTTATTGAATACATGTGAGTTTTACTAGATACAGTTGTTTTTCTATGGTTTGCAAATACAAAAATGAGGTATTACTCAATATGACTGTATACTGTAACACTCAATATGACAGTTATTTAAACATAACTCCTACACCACACATAGAAAATGGCTAATAATGCCTGAAATAATGCATCTTTGGGAGTTTTACTGGAAACATATACTTTTTTAAATCTTGCAAATGCAAAAAGTAGTTTTTTAATCAATATGACTATGATGTTCTTAGAATCCTGAGATAATGCGAAAAAAGCAATAAAAATGTATTCAAACATAACTTCTAAACAACACATGCAAAATGGCTTATAATGCCTAGAGATATGTATTTTTGTTAGTAGTACTAGAAAAATGATCTTTTGTAAGGTTTCTAAAGACACAAGTTTGTTTTTTTATTCAATATAACAGTGTGACTGTCAACCTAAATATGAAAGGTTTATAATCATAACTCCAAAACCAAACATGAAATTTGTCTAAAAAAGCCTGTAATATTGAATTTATGTGAGTTTGACCTGAATCAGGTATTTTGGAAAGGTTCAAAAATACAAAAATCAGGTTTTACTGGCCTCATATTGGTCAAACTCAAAATGTCAGTTGATGAAACATAACTCCAAAAATACAGATGCAATATGTCTAATAATGCCTGAAGAAATGCATCTTTGAGAGTTTCCCTGAAAAAAAAAACATTTGGTACCGTTTGCAAAAACAAAAAGTAATGTTTTACTCAATTTGACAGTAATGTACTTAGAATCCTGAGATAATGCGAATAAAGCAATAAAAATGTATTCCAACATAATTCCTAATCCAAACGTGCAAAGTGTCTAAAAATGCCTGTGATATTGAATACACGTGAGTTTTACTAGATACAGTTGTTTTTCTATGGTTTGCAAATACAAAAATGAGGTATTACTCAATATGACTGTATACTGTAACACTCAATATGACAGTTATTTAAACATAACTCCTACACCACACATGGAAAATGGCTAATAATGCCTGAAATAATGCATCTTTGGGAGTTTTACTGGAAACATATGCTTTTTTAAATCTTGCAAATGCAAAAAGTAGTTTTTTACTCAATATGACTATAATGTTCTTAGAATCCTGAGATAATGCGAAAAAAGCAATAAAAATGTATTCAAACATAACTTCTAAACAACACATGCAAAATGGCTAATAATGCCTAGAGATATGTATTTTTGTTAGTAGTACTAGAAAAATGATCTTTTGTAAGGTTTCTAAAGACACAAGTTTGTTTTTTATTCAATATAACAGTGTGACTGTCAACCTAAATATGAAACGTTTATAATCATAACTCCAAAACCAAACATGAAATTTGTCTAAAAAAGCCTGTAATATTGAATTTATGTGAGTTTGACCTGAATCAGGTATTTTGGAAAGGTTCAAAAATACAAAAATCAGGTTTTACATGCCTCATATTGGTCAAACTCAAAATGTCAGTTTATGAAACATAACTCCAAAAATACACATGCAATATGTCTAATAATGCCTGAAGAAATGCATCTTTGAGAGTTTTCCTGAAAAAAAAACATTTGGTACCGTTTGCAAAAACAAAAAGTAATGTTTTACTCAATTTGACAGTAATGTACTTAGAATCCTGAGATAATGCGAATAAAGCAATAAAAATGTATTCCAACATAATTCCTAATCCAAACGTGCAAAGTGTCTAAAAATGCCTGTGATATTGAATACATGTGAGTTTTACTAGATACAGTTGTTTTTCTATGGTTTGCAAATACAAAAATGAGGTATTACTCAATATGACTGTATACTGTAACACTCAATATGACAGTTATTTAACCATAACTCCTACACCACACATGGAAAATGGCTAATAATGCCTGAAATAATGCATCTTTGGGAGTTTTACTGGAAACATATACTTTTTTAAATCTTGCAAATGCAAAAAGTAGTTTTTTAATCAATATGACTATGATGTTCTTAGAATCCTGAGATAATGCAAAAAAAGCAATAAAAATGTATTCAAACATAACTTCTAAACAACACATGCAAAATGGCTAATAATGCCTAGAGATATGTATTTTTGTTAGTAGTACTAGAAAAATGATCTTTTGTAAGGTTTCTAAAGACACAAGTTAGTTTTTTTATTCAATATAACAGTGTGACTGTCAACCTAAATATGAAAGGTTTATAATCATAACTCCAAAACCAAACATGAAATTTGTCTAAAAAAGCCTGTAATATTGAATTTATGTGAGTTTGACCTGAATCAGGTATTTTGGAAAGGTTCAAAAATACAAAAAATCAGGTTTTACTGGCCTCATATTGGTCAAGCTCAAAATGTCAGTTTATGAAACATAACTCCAAAAATACACATGCAATATGTCTAATAATGCCTGAAGAAATGCATCTTTGAGAGTTTTCCTGAAAAAAAAAACATTTGGTACCGTTTGCAAAAACAAAAAGTAACGTTTTACTCAATTTGACAGTAATGTACTTAGAATCCTGAGATAATGCGAATAAAGCAATAAAAATGTATTCCAACATAATTCCTAATCCAAACGTGCAAAGTGTCTAAAAATGCCTGTGATATTGAATACATGTGAGTTTTACTAGATACAGTTGTTTTTCTATGGTTTGCAAATACAAAAATGAGGTATTACTCAATATGACTGTATACTGTAACACTCAATATGACAGTTATTTAAACATAACTCCTACACCACACATGGAAAATGGCTAATAATGCCTGAAATAATGCATCTTTGGGAGTTTTACTGGAAACATATGCTTTTTTAAATCTTGCAAATGCAAAAAGTAGTTTTTTACTCAATATGACTATAATGTTCTTAGAATCCTGAGATAATGCGAAAAAAGCAATAAAAATGTATTCAAACATAACTTCTAAACAACACATGCAAAATGGCTAATAATGCCTAGAGATATGTATTTTTGTTAGTAGTACTAGAAAAATGATCTTTTGTAAGGTTTCTAAAGACACAAGTTAGTTTTTTTATTCAATATAACAGTGTGACTGTCAACCTAAATATGAAAGGTTTATAATCACAACTCCAAAACCAAACATGAAATTTGTCTAAAAAAGCCTGTAATATTGAATTTATGTGAGTTTGACCTGAATCAGGTATTTTGGAAAGGTTCAAAAATACAAAAATCAGGTTTTACTGGCCTCATATTGGTCAACCTCAAAATGTCAGTTTATGAAACATAACTCCAAAAATACACATGCAATATGTCTAATAATGCCTGAAGAAATGCATCTTTGAGAGTTTCCCTGAAAAAAAAACATTTGGTACCGTTTGCAAAAACAAAAAGTAATGTTTTACTCAATTTGACAGTAATGTACTTAGAATACTGAGATAATGCGAATAAAGCAATACAAATATATTCCAACATAATTCCTAATCCAAACGTGCAAAGTGTCTAAAAATGCCTGTGATATTGAATACATGTGAGTTTTACTAGATACAGTTGTTTTTCTATGGTTTGCAAATACAAAAATGAGGTATTACTCAATATGACTGTATACTGTAACACTCAATATGACAGTTATTTAAACATAACTCCTACACCACACATGGAAAATGGCTAATAATGCCTGAAATAATGCATCTTTGGGAGTTTTACTGGAAACATATACTTTTTTAAATCTTGCAAATGCAAAAAGTAGTTTTTTAATCAATATGACTATGATGTTCTTAGAATCCTGAGATAATGCAAAAAAAGCAATAAAAATGTATTCAAACATAACTTCTAAACAACACATGCAAAATGGCTAATAATGCCTAGAGATATGTATTTTTGTTAGTAGTACTAGAAAAATGATCTTTTGTAAGGTTTCTAAAGACACAAGTTTGTTTTTTTATTCAATATAACAGTGTGACTGTCAACCTAAATATGAAAGGTTTATAATCATAACTCCAAAACCAAACATGAAATTTGTCTAAAAAAGCCTGTAATATTGAATTTATGTGAGTTTGACCTGAATCAGGTATTTTGGAAAGGTTCAAAAATACAAAAATCAGGTTTTACTGGCCTCATATTGGTCAAGCTCAAAATGTCAGTTTATGAAACATAACTCCAAAAATACACATGCAATATGTCTAATAATGCCTGAAGAAATGCATCTTTGAGAGTTTTCCTGAAAAAAAAAACATTTGGTACCGTTTGCAAAAACAAAAAGTAATGTTTTACTCAATTTGACAGTAATGTACTTAGAATCCTGAGATAATGCGAATAAAGCAATAAAAATGTATTCCAACATAATTCCTAATCCAAACGTGCAAAGTGTCTAAAAATGCCTGTGATATTGAATACATGTGAGTTTTACTAGATACAGTTGTTTTTCTATGGTTTGCAAATACAAAAATGAGGTATTACTCAATATGACTGTATACTGTAACCCTCAATATGACAGTTATTTAAACATAACTCCTACACCACACATGGAAAATGGCTAATAATGCCTGAAATAATGCATCTTTGGGAGTTTTACTGGAAACATATGCTTTTTTAAATCTTGCAAATGCAAAAAGTCGTTTTTTACTCAATTTGACTATAATGTTCTTAGAATCCTGAGATAATGCGAAAAAAGCAATAAAAATGTATTCAAACATAACTTCTAAACAACACATGCAAAATGGCTAATAATGCCTAGAGATTTGTATTTTTGTTAGTAGTACTAGAAAAATGATCTTTTGTAAGGTTTCTAAAGACACAAGTTAGTTTTTTTATTCAATATAACAGTGTGACTGTCAACCTAAATATGAAAGGTTTATAATCATAACTCCAAAACCAAACATGAAATTTGTCTAAAAAAGCCTGTAATATTGAATTTATGTGAGTTTGACCTGAATCAAGTATTTTGGAAAGGTTCAAAAATACAAAAATCAGGTTTTACTGGCCTCATATTGGTCAACCTCAAAATGTCAGTTTATGAAACATAACTCCAAAAATACACATGCAATATGTCTAATAATGCCTGAAGAAATGCATCTTTGAGAGTTTCCCTGAAAAAAAAACATTTGGTACCGTTTGCAAAAACAAAAAGTAATGTTTTACTCAATTTGACAGTAATGTACTTAGAATACTGAGATAATGCGGATAAAGCAATACAAATGTATTCCAACATAATTCCTAATCCAAACGTGCAAAGTGTCTAAAAATGCCTGTGATATTGAATACATGTGAGTTTTACTAGATACAGTTGTTTTTCTATGGTTTGCAAATACAAAAATGAGGTATTACTCAATATGACTGTATACTGTAACACTCAATATGACAGTTATTTAAACATAACTCCTACACCACACATGGAAAATGGCTAATAATGCCTGAAATAATGCATCTTTGGGAGTTTTACTGGAAACATATGCTTTTTTAAATCTTGCAAATGCAAAAAGTAGTTTTTTACTCAATATGACTATAATGTTCTTAGAATCCTGAGATAATGCGAAAAAAGCAATAAAAATGTATTCAAACATAACTTCTAAACAACACATGCAAAATGGCTAATAATGCCTAGAGATATGTATTTTTGTTAGTAGTACTAGAAAAATGATCTTTTGTAAGGTTTCTTAAGACACAAGTTTGTTTTTTTATTCAATATAACAGTGTGACTGTCAACCTAAATATGAAACGTTTATAATCATAACTCCAAAACCAAACATGAAATTTGTCTAAAAAAGCCTGTAATATTGAATTTATGTGAGTTTGACCTGAATCAGGTATTTTGGAAAGGTTCGAAAATACAAAAATCAGGTTTTACTGGCCTCAAATTGGTCAAACTCAAAATGTCAGTTTATGAAACATAACTCCAAAAATACACATGTAATATGTCTAATAATGCCTGAAGAAATGCATCTTTGAGAGTTTCCCTGAAAAAAAAACATTTGGTACCGTTTGCAAAAACAAAAAGTAATGTTTTACTCAATTTGACAGTAATGTACTTAGAATCCTGAGATAATGCGAATAAAGCAATACAAATGTATTCCAACATAATTCCTAATCCAAACGTGCAAAGTGTCTAAAAATGCCTGTGATATTGAATACATGTGAGTTTTACTAGATACAGTTGTTTTTCTATGGTTTGCAAATACAAAAATGAGGTATTACTCAATATGACTGTATACTGTAACACTCAATATGACAGTTATTTAAACATAACTCCTACACCACACATGGAAAATGGCTAATAATGCCTGAAATAATGCATCTTTGGGAGTTTTACTGGAAACATATGCTTTTTTAAATCTTGCAAATGCAAAAAGTAGTTTTTTACTCAATATGACTATAATGTTCTTAGAATCCTGAGATAATGCGAAAAAAGCAATACAAATGTATTCAAACATAACTTCTAAACAACACATGCAAAATGGCTAATAATGCCTAGAGATATGTATTTTTGTTAGTAGTACTAGAAAAATGATCTTTTGTAAGGTTTCTAAAGACACAAGTTTGTTTTTTTATTCAATATAACAGTGTGACTGTCAACCTAAATATGAAACGTTTATAATCATAACTCCAAAACCAAACATGAAATTTGTCTAAAAAAGCCTGTAATATTGAATTTATGTGAGTTTGACCTGAATCAGGTATTTTGGAAAGGTTCAAAAATACAAAAATCAGGTTTTACTGGCCTCATATTGGTCAAACTCAAAATGTCAGTTTATGAAACATAACTCCAAAAATACACATGCAATATGTCTAATAATGCCTGAAGAAATGCATCTTTGAGAGTTTTCCTGAAAAAAAAACATTTGGTACCGTTTGCAAAAACAAAAAGTAATGTTTTACTCAATTTGACAGTAATGTACTTAGAATCCTGAGATAATGCGAATAAAGCAATACAAATGTATTCCAACATAATTCCTAATCCAAACGTGCAAAGTGTCTAAAAATGCCTGTGATATTGAATACATGTGAGTTTTACTAGATACAGTTGTTTTTCTATGGTTTGCAAATACAAAAATGAGGTATTACTCAATATGACTGTATACTGTAACACTCAATATGACAGTTATTTAAACATAACTCCTACACCACACATGGAAAATGGCTAATAATGCCTGAAATAATGCATCTTTGGGAGTTTTACTGGAAACATATACTTTTTTAAATCTTGCAAATGCAAAAAGTAGTTTTTAATCAATATGACTATGATGTTCTTAGAATCCTGAGATAATGCGAAAAAAGCAATAAAAATGTATTCAAACATAACTTCTAAACAACACATGCAAAATGGCTAATAATGCCTAGAGATATGTATTTTTGTTAGTAGTACTAGAAAAATGATCTTTTGTAAGGTTTCTAAAGACACAAGTTAGTTTTTTTATTCAATATAACAGTGTGACTGTCAACCTAAATATGAAAGGTTTATAATCATAACTCCAAAACCAAACATGAAATTTGTCCAAAAAAGCCTGTAATATTGAATTTATGTGAGTTTGACCTAAATCAGGTATTTTGGAAAGGTTCAAAAATACAAAAATCTGGTTTTACTGGCCTCATATTGGTCAAACTCAAAATGTCAGTTTATGAAACATAACTCCAAAAATACACATGCAATATTTCTAATAATGCCTGAAGAAATGCATCTTTGAGAGTTTTCCTGAAAAAAACAACATTTGGTACCGTTTGCAAAAACAAAAAGTAATGTTTTACTCAATTTGACAGTAATGTACTTAGAATCCTGAGATAATGCGAATAAAGCAATAAAAATGTATTCCAACATAATTCCTAATCCAAACGTGTAAAGTGTCTAAAAATGCCTGTGTTATTGAATACATGTGAGTTTTACTAGATACAGTTGTTTTTCTATGGTTTGCAAATACAAAAATGAGGTATTACTCAATATGACTGTATACTGTAACACTCAATATGACAGTTATTTAAACATAACTCCTACACCACACATAGAAAATGGCTAATAATGCCTGAAATAATGCATCTTTGGGAGTTTTACTGGAAACATATACTTTTTTAAATCTTGCAAATGCAAAAAGTAGTTTTTTAATCAATATGACTATGATGTTCTTAGAATCCTGAGATAATGCGAAAAAAGCAATAAAAATGTATTCAAACATAACTTCTAAACAACACATGCAAAATGGCTTATAATGCCTAGAGATATGTATTTTTGTTAGTAGTACTAGAAAAATGATCTTTTGTAAGGTTTCTAAAGACACAAGTTTGTTTTTTTATTCAATATAACAGTGTGACTGTCAACCTAAATATGAAAGGTTTATAATCATAACTCCAAAACCAAACATGAAATTTGTCTAAAAAAGCCTGTAATATTGAATTTATGTGAGTTTGACCTGAATCAGGTATTTTGGAAAGGTTCAAAAATACAAAAATCAGGTTTTACTGGCCTCATATTGGTCAAACTCAAAATGTCAGTTTATGAAACATAACTCCAAAAATACAGATGCAATATGTCTAATAATGCCTGAAGAAATGCATCTTTGAGAGTTTCCCTGAAAAAAAAAACATTTGGTACCGTTTGCAAAAACAAAAAGTAATGTTTTACTCAATTTGACAGTAATGTACTTAGAATCCTGAGATAATGCGAATAAAGCAATAAAAATGTATTCCAACATAATTCCTAATCCAAACGTGCAAAGTGTCTAAAAATGCCTGTGATATTGAATACACGTGAGTTTTACTAGATACAGTTGTTTTTCTATGGTTTGCAAATACAAAAATGAGGTATTACTCAATATGACTGTATACTGTAACACTCAATATGACAGTTATTTAAACATAACTCCTACACCACACATGGAAAATGGCTAATAATGCCTGAAATAATGCATCTTTGGGAGTTTTACTGGAAACATATACTTTTTTAAATCTTGCAAATGCAAAAAGTAGTTTTTTAATCAATATGACTATGATGTTCTTAGAATCCTGAGATAATGCAAAAAAAGCAATAAAAATGTATTCAAACATAACTTCTAAACAACACATGCAAAATGGCTAATAATGCCTAGAGATATGTAATTTTGTTAGTAGTACTAGAAAAATGATCTTTTGTAAGGTTTCTAAAGACACAAGTTAGTTTTTTTATTCAATATAACAGTGTGACTGTCAACCTAAATATGAAAGGTTTATAATCATAACTCCAAAACCAAACATGAAATTTGTCTAAAAAAGCCTGTAATATTGAATTTATGTGAGTTTGACCTGAATCAGGTATTTTGGAAAGGTTCAAAAATACAAAAAATCAGGTTTTACTGGCCTCATATTGGTCAACCTCAAAATGTCAGTTTATGAAACATAACTCCAAAAATACACATGCAATATGTCTAATAATGCCTGAAGAAATGCATCTTTGAGAGTTTCCCTGAAAAAAAAACATTTGGTACCGTTTGCAAAAACAAAAAGTAATGTTTTACTCAATTTGACAGTAATGTACTTAGAATACTGAGATAATGCGAATAAAGCAATACAAATATATTCCAACATAATTCCTAATCCAAACGTGCAAAGTGTCTAAAAATGCCTGTGATATTGAATACATGTGAGTTTTACTAGATACAGTTGTTTTTCTATGGTTTGCAAATACAAAAATGAGGTATTACTCAATATGACTGTATACTGTAACACTCAATATGACAGTTATTTAAACATAACTCCTACACCACACATGGAAAATGGCTAATAATGCCTGAAATAATGCATCTTTGGGAGTTTTACTGGAAACATATACTTTTTTAAATCTTGCAAATGCAAAAAGTAGTTTTTTAATCAATATGACTATGATGTTCTTAGAATCCTGAGATAATGCAAAAAAAGCAATAAAAATGTATTCAAACATAACTTCTAAACAACACATGCAAAATGGCTAATAATGCCTAGAGATATGTATTTTTGTTAGTAGTACTAGAAAAATGATCTTTTGTAAGGTTTCTAAAGACACAAGTTTGTTTTTTTATTCAATATAACAGTGTGACTGTCAACCTAAATATGAAAGGTTTATAATCATAACTCCAAAACCAAACATGAAATTTGTCTGAAAAAGCCTGTAATATTGAATTTATGTGAGTTTGACCTGAATCAGGTATTTTGGAAAGGTTCAAAAATACAAAAATCAGGTTTTACTGGCCTCATATTGGTCAAGCTCAAAATGTCAGTTTATGAAACATAACTCCAAAAATACACATGCAATATGTCTAATAATGCCTGAAGAAATGCATCTTTGAGAGTTTTCCTGAAAAAAAAAACATTTGGTACCGTTTGCAAAAACAAAAAGTAATGTTTTACTCAATTTGACAGTAATGTACTTAGAATCCTGAGATAATGCGAATAAAGCAATAAAAATGTATTCCAACATAATTCCTAATCCAAACGTGCAAAGTGTCTAAAAATGCCTGTGATATTGAATACATGTGAGTTTTACTAGATACAGTTGTTTTTCTATGGTTTGCAAATACAAAAATGAGGTATTACTCAATATGACTGTATACTGTAACACTCAATATGACAGTTATTTAAACATAACTCCTACACCACACATGGAAAATGGCTAATAATGCCTGAAATAATGCATCTTTGGGAGTTTTACTGGAAACATATGCTTTTTTAAATCTTGCAAATGCAAAAAGTCGTTTTTTACTCAATTTGACTATAATGTTCTTAGAATCCTGAGATAATGCGAAAAAAGCAATAAAAATGTATTCAAACATAACTTCTAAACAACACATGCAAAATGGCTAATAATGCCTAGAGATATGTATTTTTGTTAGTAGTACTAGAAAAATGATCTTTTGTAAGGTTTCTAAAGACACAAGTTAGTTTTTTTATTCAATATAACAGTGTGACTGTCAACCTAAATATGAAAGGTTTATAATCATAACTCCAAAACCAAACATGAAATTTGTCTAAAAAAGCCTGTAATATTGAATTTATGTGAGTTTGACCTGAATCAAGTATTTTGGAAAGGTTCAAAAATACAAAAATCAGGTTTTACTGGCCTCATATTGGTCAACCTCAAAATGTCAGTTTATGAAACATAACTCCAAAAATACACATGCAATATGTCTAATAATGCCTGAAGAAATGCATCTTTGAGAGTTTCCCTGAAAAAAAAACATTTGGTACCGTTTGCAAAAACAAAAAGTAATGTTTTACTCAATTTGACAGTAATGTACTTAGAATACTGAGATAATGCGAATAAAGCAATACAAATGTATTCCAACATAATTCCTAATCCAAACGTGCAAAGTGTCTAAAAATGCCTGTGATATTGAATACATGTGAGTTTTACTAGATACAGTTGTTTTTCTATGGTTTGCAAATACAAAAATGAGGTATTACTCAATATGACTGTATACTGTAACACTCAATATGACAGTTATTTAAACATAACTCCTACACCACACATGGAAAATGGCTAATAATGCCTGAAATAATGCATCTTTGGGAGTTTTACTGGAAACATATGCTTTTTTAAAACTTGCAAATGCAAAAAGTAGTTTTTTACTCAATATGACTATAATGTTCTTAGAATCCTGAGATAATGCGAAAAAAGCAATAAAAATGTATTCAAACATAACTTCTAAACAACACATGCAAAATGGCTAATAATGCCTAGAGATATGTATTTTTGTTAGTAGTACTAGAAAAATGATCTTTTGTAAGGTTTCTTAAGACACAAGTTTGTTTTTTTATTCAATATAACAGTGTGACTGTCAACCTAAATATGAAACGTTTATAATCATAACTCCAAAACCAAACATGAAATTTGTCTAAAAAAGCCTGTAATATTGAATTTATGTGAGTTTGACCTGAATCAGGTATTTTGGAAAGGTTCGAAAATACAAAAATCAGGTTTTACTGGCCTCAAATTGGTCAAACTCAAAATGTCAGTTTATGAAACATAACTCCAAAAATACACATGCAATATGTCTAATAATGCCTGAAGAAATGCATCTTTGAGAGTTTCCCTGAAAAAAAAACATTTGGTACCGTTTGCAAAAACAAAAAGTAATGTTTTACTCAATTTGACAGTAATGTACTTAGAATCCTGAGATAATGCGAATAAAGCAATACAAATGTATTCCAACATAATTCCTAATCCAAACGTGCAAAGTGTCTAAAAATGGCTGTGATATTGAATACATGTGAGTTTTACTAGATACAGTTGTTTTTCTATGGTTTGCAAATACAAAAATGAGGTATTACTCAATATGACTGTATACTGTAACACTCAATATGACAGTTATTTAAACATAACTCCTACACCACACATGGAAAATGGCTAATAATGCCTGAAATAATGCATCTTTGGGAGTTTTACTGGAAACATATGCTTTTTTAAATCTTGCAAATGCAAAAAGTAGTTTTTTACTCAATATGACTATAATGTTCTTAGAATCCTGAGATAATGCGAAAAAAGCAATACAAATGTATTCAAACATAACTTCTAAACAACACATGCAAAATGGCTAATAATGCCTAGAGATATGTATTTTTGTTAGTAGTACTAGAAAAATGATCTTTTGTAAGGTTTCTAAAGACACAAGTTTGTTTTTTTATTCAATATAACAGTGTGACTGTCAACCTAAATATGAAACGTTTATAATCATAACTCCAAAACCAAACATGAAATTTGTCTAAAAAAGCCTGTAATATTGAATTTATGTGAGTTTGACCTGAATCAGGTATTTTGGAAAGGTTCAAAAATACAAAAATCAGGTTTTACTGGCCTCATATTGGTCAAACTCAAAATGTCAGTTTATGAAACATAACTCCAAAAATACACATGCAATATGTCTAATAATGCCTGAAGAAATGCATCTTTGAGAGTTTTCCTGAAAAAAAAACATTTGGTACCGTTTGCAAAAACAAAAAGTAATGTTTTACTCAATTTGACAGTAATGTACTTAGAATCCTGAGATAATGCGAATAAAGCAATACAAATGTATTCCAACATAATTCCTAATCCAAACGTGCAAAGTGTCTAAAAATGCCTGTGATATTGAATACATGTGAGTTTTACTAGATACAGTTGTTTTTCTATGGTTTGCAAATACAAAAATGAGGTATTACTCAATATGACTGTATACTGTAACACTCAATATGACAGTTATTTAAACATAACTCCTACACCACACATGGAAAATGGCTAATAATGCCTGAAATAATGCATCTTTGGGAGTTTTACTGGAAACATATGCTTTTTTAAATCTTGCAAATGCAAAAAGTAGTTTTTTAATCAATATGACTATGATGTTCTTAGAATCCTGAGATAATGCAAAAAAAGCAATAAAAATGTATTCAAACATAACTTCTAAACAACACATGCAAAATGGCTAATAATGCCTAGAGATATGTATTTTTGTTAGTAGTACTAGAAAAATGATCTTTTGTAAGGTTTCTAAAGACACAAGTTAGTTTTTTTATTCAATATAACAGTGTGACTGTCAACCTAAATATGAAAGGTTTATAATCATAACTCCAAAACCAAACATGAAATTTGTCCAAAAAAGCCTGTAATATTGAATTTATGTGAGTTTGACCTAAATCAGGTATTTTGGAAAGGTTCAAAAATACAAAAATCTGGTTTTACTGGCCTCATATTGGTCAAACTCAAAATGTCAGTTTATGAAACATAACTCCAAAAATACACATGCAATATTTCTAATAATGCCTGAAGAAATGCATCTTTGAGAGTTTTCCTGAAAAAAACAACATTTGGTACCGTTTGCAAAAACAAAAAGTAATGTTTTACTCAATTTGACAGTAATGTACTTAGAATCCTGAGATAATGCGAATAAAGCAATAAAAATGTATTCCAACATAATTCCTAATCCAAACGTGTAAAGTGTCTAAAAATGCCTGTGTTATTGAATACATGTGAGTTTTACTAGATACAGTTGTTTTTCTATGGTTTGCAAATACAAAAATGAGGTATTACTCAATATGACTGTATACTGTAACACTCAATATGACAGTTATTTAAACATAACTCCTACACCACACATAGAAAATGGCTAATAATGCCTGAAATAATGCATCTTTGGGAGTTTTACTGGAAACATATACTTTTTTAAATCTTGCAAATGCAAAAAGTAGTTTTTTAATCAATATGACTATGATGTTCTTAGAATCCTGAGATAATGCGAAAAAAGCAATAAAAATGTATTCAAACATAACTTCTAAACAACTAATGCAAAATGGCTAATAATGCCTAGAGATATGTATTTTTGTTAGTAGTACTAGAAACATAATCTTTTGTAAGGTTTCTAAAGACACAAGTTTGTTTTTTTATTCAATATAACAGTGTGACTGTCAACCTAAATATGAAAGGTTTATAATGATAACTCCAAAACCAAACATGAAATTTGTCTAAAAAAAGCCTGTAATATTGAATTTATGTGAGTTTGACCTGAATCAGGTATTTTGGAAAGGTTCAAAAATACAAAAATCAGGTTTTACTGGCCTCATATTGGTCAAACTCAAAATGTCAGTTTATGAAACATAACTCCAAAAATACACATGCAATATGTCTAATAATGCCTGAAGAAATGCATCTTTGAGTTTTCCTGAAAAAAAAAACATTTGGTACCGTTTGCAAAAACAAAAAGTAATGTTTTACTCAATTTGACAGTAATGTATTTATAATCCTGAGATAATGCGAATAAAGCAATAAAAATGTATTCCAACATAATTCCTAATCCAAACGTGCAAAGTGTCTAAAAATGCCTGTGATATTGAATACATGTGAGTTTTACTAGATACAGTTGTTTTTCTATGGTTTGCAAATACAAAAATGAGGTATTACTCAATATGACTGTATACTGTAACGCTCAATATGACAGTTATTTAAACATAACTCCTACACCACACATAGAAAATGGCTAATAATGCCTGAAATAATGCATCTTTGGGAGTTTTACTGGAAACATATACTTTTTTAAATCTTGCAAATGCAAAAAGTAGTTTTTTATTCAATATGACTATGATGTTCTTAGAATCCTGAGATAATGCGAAAAAAGCAATAAAAATGTATTCAAACATAACTTCTAAACAACTAATGCAAAATGGCTAATAATGCCTAGAGATATGTATTTTTGTTAGTAGTACTAGAAACATAATCTTTTGTAAGGTTTCTAAAGACACAAGTTTGTTTTTTTATTCAATATAACAGTGTGACTGTCAACCTAAATATGAAAGGTTTATAATGATAACTCCAAAACCAAACATGAAATTTGTCTAAAAAAAGCCTGTAATATTGAATTTATGTGAGTTTGACCTGAATCAGGTATTTTGGAAAGGTTCAAAAATACAAAAATCAGGTTTTACTGGCCTCATATTGGTCAAACTCAAAATGTCAGTTTATGAAACATAACTCCAAAAATACACATGCAATATGTCTAATAATGCCTGAAGAAATGCATCTTTGAGTTTTCCTGAAAAAAAAAACATTTGGTACCGTTTGCAAAAACAAAAAGTAATGTTTTACTCAATTTGACAGTAATGTATTTATAATCCTGAGATAATGCGAATAAAGCAATAAAAATGTATTCCAACATAATTCCTAATCCAAACGTGCAAAGTGTCTAAAAATGCCTGTGATATTGAATACATGTGAGTTTTACTAGATACAGTTGTTTTTCTATGGTTTGCAAATACAAAAATGAGGTATTACTCAATATGACTGTATACTGTAACACTCAATATGACAGTTATTTAAACATAACTCCTACACCACACATGGAAAATGGCTAATAATGCCTGAAATAATGCATCTTTGGGAGTTTTACTGGAAACATATGCTTTTTTGAATCTTGCAAATGCAAAAAGTCGTTTTTTAATCAATATGACTATAATGTTCTTAGAATCCTGAGATAATGCGAAAAAAGCAATAAAAATGTATTCAAACATAACTTCTAAACAACACATGCAAAATGGCTAATAATGCCTAGAGATATGTATTTTTGTTAGTAGTACTAGAAAAATGATCTTTTGTAAGGTTTCTAAAGACACAAGTTTGTTTTTTTATTCAATATAACAGTGTGACTGTCAACCTAAATATGAAAGGTTTATAATCATAACTCCAAAACCAAACATGAAATTTGTCTAAAAAAGCCTGTAATATTGAATTTATGTGAGTTTGACCTGAATCAGGCATTTTGGAAAGGTTCAAAAATACAAAAATCAGGTTTTACTGGCCTCATATTGGTCAACCTCAAAATGTCAGTTTATGAAACATAACTCCAAAAATACACATGCAATATGTCTAATAATGCCTGAAGAAATGCATCTTTGAGAGTTTCCCTGAAAAAAAAACATTTGGTACCGTTTGCAAAAACAAAAAGTAATGTTTTACTCAATTTGACAGTAATGTACTTAGAATACTGAGATAATGCGAATAAAGCAATACAAATGTATTCCAACATAATTCCTAATCCAAACGTGCAAAGTGTCTAAAAATGCCTGTGATATTGAATACATGTGAGTTTTACTAGATACAGTTGTTTTTCTATGGTTTGCAAATACAAAATTGAGGTATTACTCAATATGACTGTATACTGTAACACTCAATATGACAGTTATTTAAACATAACTCCTACACCACACATGGAAAATGGCTAATAATGCCTGAAATAATGCATCTTTGGGAGTTTTACTGGAAACATATACTTTTTTAAATCTTGCAAATGCAAAAAGTAGTTTTTTAATCAATATGACTATGATGTTCTTAGAATCCTGAGATAATGCGAAAAAAGCAATAAAAATGTATTCAAACATAACTTCTAAACAACACATGCAAAATGGCTAATAATGCCTAGGGATATGTATTTTTGTTAGTAGTACTAGAAAAATGATCTTTTGTAAGGTTTCTAAAGACAGAAGTTTGTTTTTTTATTCAATATAACAGTGTGACTGTCAACCTAAATATGAAAGGTTTATAATGATAACTCCAAAACCAAACATGAAATTTGTCTAAAAACGCCTGTGATATTGAATTTATGTGAGTTTGACCTGAATCAGGTATTTTGGAAAGGTTCAAAAATACAAAAATCAGGTTTTACTGGCCTCATATTGGTCAAACTCAAAATGTCAGTTTATGAAACATAACTCCAAAAATACACATGCAATATGTCTAATAATGCCTGAAGAAATGCATCTTTGAGAGTTTTCCTGAAAAAAAAACATTTTGTACCGTTTGCAAAAACAAAAAGTAATGTTTTACTCAATTTGACAGTAATGTACTTAGAATCCTGAGATAATGCGAATAAAGCAATAAAAATGTATTCCAACATAATTCCTAATCCAAACGTGCAAAGTGTCTAAAAATGCCTGTGATATTGAATACATGTGAGTTTTACTAGATACAGTTGTTTTTCTATGGTTTGCAAATACAAAAATGAGGTATTACTCAATATGACTGTATACTGTAACACTCAATATGACAGTTATTTAAACATAACTCCTACACCACACATGGAAAATGGCTAATAATGCCTGAAATAATGCATCTTTGGGAGTTTTACTGGAAACATATACTTTTTTAAATCTTGCAAATGCAAAAAGTAGTTTTTTAATCAATATGACTATGATGTTCTTAGAATCCTGAGATAATGCGAAAAAAGCAATACAAATGTATTCAAACATAACTTCTAAACAACACATGCAAAATGGCTAATAATGCCTAGAGATATGTATTTTTGTTAGTAGTACTAGAAAAATGATCTTTTGTAAGGTTTCTAAAGACACAAGTTAGTTTTTTTATTCAATATAACAGTGTGACTGTCAACCTAAATATGAAAGGTTTATAATCATAACTCCAAGAAATTTGTCTAAAAAGCCAGTGATATTGAATTTATTGAGTTTGACCTGAATCGAGGTATTTTGGAAAGGTTCAAAAAATATCAAAATCAGTTTTACTGGCCTCATATTGTGTCAAACTCAAAATGTCAGTTTATGAAACATACTCCAAAAAAATCCACATGCAATATGTCTAATACATCCTGAAGCAAATGCACTTTGAGACAGTTTTCCTGAGAAAAAAAAACATTTGGTACCGTCTGCCGCAAACCAAAAGTAATGTTTTACTCAATTTGACAGTAATGTACTTAGAATCCTGACAGATAATGCGAATACAAGCAATAAAATAGGTATTCCAACATAATTCCTAATCCAAACGTGCAAAGTGTCCTACAAATGCCTGGATATTGCATACATGTGGAGTTTTACTAGATACAGTTGTTTTTCTATAGTGTTGCAAGTACAAAAATGAGTATTACTCAGAATCGACTGAATACTGTAAACTCCATATGACAGTTATTTAAACATAACTCCCTACACCACACATGGAAATGGCTAATAATGCCTGAAATAAGGCATCTTTGGAGTTTTACTGGAAACATATACTTTTTTAATCTTGCATATGCAAAAAGTAGTTTTCTTACTCAATATGACTGATGATGTGTCTTAGAATCCTGAGATAATGCGGAAAAAAAGCAATAAAAATATGCTAGATAACTCTAAACAACACATGCAAATGGCTAATAATGCTGAGAGATATGTATTCTTTGTGTGTCAGTAGTACTAGAAAAAATTATCTTTTGTAAGGTTCTAAGACACAGTTAGTTTTTTTATCAATACAACAGTGTGACTGTCAACCTAATATGAAAGGTTATAATCATAACTCCAAAACCAAACATGAAATTTGTCTAAAAAAGCCCTAGTAATATTGAATTTATGTGAGTTTGACCTGAATCAGGTATTTTGGAAAGGTTCAAAAATACAAAAATCAGGTTTTACTGGCCTCATATTGGTCAACCTCAAAATGTCCAGTTTATGAAACATAACTCCAAAAATACACATGCAATATTTCTAATAATGCCTGAATAAATGCATCTTTGAGAGTTTCTCTGAAAAAAAAACATTTGGTACCGTTTGCAAAAACAAAAAGTAATGTTTTACTCAATTTGACAGTAATGGTACTTAGAATCCTGAGATAATGCGAACAAAGCAATACAAATGTATTCCAACATAATTCCTAATCCAAACGTGCAACGTGTCTAAAATGCCTGTGATATTGAATACATGTGAGTTTTACTAGATACAGTTGTTTTTTCTATGGTTTGCAAATACAAAATGAGGTATTACTCAATATGACTGTATACTGTAACACTCAATATGACAGTTATTTCAAACATAACTCCTACACCACACATGGAAAATGGCTAATAATGCCTGAAATAATGCATCTTTGGGAGTTTTACTGGAAACATACTGCTTTTTTAAATCTTGCAAATGCAAAAAGTAGTTTTTTACTCAATATGACTATGATGTTCTTAGAATCCTGAGATAATGCGAAAAAAGCACTAAAAGTATTCTAAGATAACTTCTAAACAACACATGCAAAATGCTAATAATGCCTAGAGATATGTATTTTTGTTAGTAGTACTAGAAAAATATCCTTTTGTAAGGTTTCTAAAGACACAAGTTTTGTTTTTTATTCAATATAACAGTGTGACTGTCAACCTAAATATGAAAGGTTTATAATCATAACTCCAAAACCAAACATGAAATTTGTCTAAAAAAGCCTGTATAATTGAATTTATGTGAGTTTGACCTGAATCAGGTATTTTGGAAAGGTTCAAAAATAACAAAAATCAGGTTTTACTGGCCTCATATTGGTCAACTCAAAATGTCAGTTTATGAAACATAACTCCAAAAATACACATGCAATATTTCTAATAATGCCTGAAAGAAATGCATCTTTGAGAGTTTCTCTGAAAAAAAAACATTTGTGTACCGTTTGCAAAAACAAAAAGTAATGTTTTACTTAATTTGACAGTAATGTACTTAGAATCCTGAGATAATGCGAACAAAGCAATACAAATGTATTCCAACATAATTCCTAATCCAAACGTGCAAAGTGTCTAAAAATGCCTGTGATATTGAATACATGTGAGTTTTTACTAGATACAGTTGTTTTTCTATGGTTTGCAAATACAAAAATGAGGTATTACTCAATATGACTGTATACTGTAACACTCAATATGACAGTTATTTAAACATAACTCCTACACCACACATGGAAAATGGCTAATAATGCCTGAAATAATGCATCTTTGGGAGTTTTACTGGAAACATATACTTTTTTTAATCTTGCAAATGCAAAAAGTAGTTTTTTACTCAATATGACTATGATGTTCTTAGAATCCTGAGATAATGCGAAAAAAGCACTAAAAAGTATTCTAAGATAACTTCTAAACAACACATGCAAAATGGCTAATAATGCCTAGAGATATGTATTTTTGTTAGTAGTACTAGAAAAATAATCTTTTGTAAGGTTTCAAAAGACACAAGTTAGTTTTTTATTTAATATAACAGGTGTGACTGTCACCTAAATATGAAAGGTTTATAATCATAACTCCAAAACCAAACATGAAATTTGTCTAAAAAAGCCTGTGATATTGAATTTATGTGAGTTTGACCTGAATCTGGTATTTTGGAAAGGTTCAAAAATACAAAATCAGGTTTTACTGGCCTCATATTGGTCAAACTCAAAATGTCAGTTTATGAACATAAGCTCCAAAAATACACATGCAATATGTCTAATAATGCCTAAGAAATGCATCTTTGAGAGTTTTCCTGAAAAAAAAACATTTGGTACCGTTTGCAAAAACAAAACGTAATGTTTTACTTAATTTGACAGTAATGTACTTAGAATCCTGAGATAATGCGAATAAAGCAATAAAAATGTATTCCAACATAATTCCTAATCCAAACGTGCAAAAGTGTCTAAAAATGCCTGTGATATTGAATACATGTGAGTTTTACTAGATACAGTTGTTTTTCTTTGGTTTGCCAATACAAAAATGAGGTATACTCAATATGACTGTATACTGTAACACTCAATATGACAGTTATTTAAACATAACTCCTCCACCACACATGGAAAATGGCTAATAATGCCTGAAATAATAGCATCTTTGGGAGTTTTACTGGAAACATATGCCTTTTTTAAATCTTGCAAATGCAAAAAGTAGTTTTTTAATCAATATGACTATGATGTTCTTAGAATCCTGAGATAATGCGAAAAAAGCAATAAAATGTATTCTAAGATAACTTCTAAACAACACACTGCAAGAATGGCTAATAATGCCTAGAGATATGTATTTTTGTTAGTAGTACTAGAAAAATGATCTTTTGTAAGGTTTCTAAAGACACAAGTTAGTTTTTTATTCAATATAACAGTGTGACTGTCAACCTAAATATGAAAGGTTTATAATCATAACTCCAAAACCAAACATGAAATTTGTCTAAAAAAGCCTGTAATAATGATTTATGTGAGTTTGACCTGAATCAGGTATTTTGGAAAGGTTCAAAAATACAAAAATCAGGTTTTACTGGCCTCATATTGGTCAAACTCAAAATGTCAGTTTATGAAACATAACTCCAAAAATACACATGCAATATGTCTAATAATGCCTGAAGAAATGCATCTTGAGAGTTTTCTGAAAAAAAAACCATTTAGTACCGTTTGCAAAAACAAAAAGTAATGTTTTACTCAATTTGACAGTAAGATGTACTTTAGAATACTGAGATAATGCGAATAAAGCAATAAAAATGTATTCCAACATAATTCCTAATCCAAACGTGCAAACGTGTCTAAAAATGCCTGTGATATGAATACATGTGAGTTTTACTAGATACAGTTGTTTTTCTATAGGTTTGCAAATACAAAAATGAGGTATTACTCAATATGACTGTATACTGTAACACTCAATATGACAGTTATTTAAACATAACTCCTACACCACACATGGAAAATGGCTAATAATGCCTGAAATAATGCATCTTTGGGAGTTTTACTGGAAACATATGCTTTTTAAATCTTGCAAATGCAAAAAGTAGTTTTTTAATCAATATGACTATAATGTTCTTAGAATCCTGAGATAATGCGAAAAAAGCAATAAAAATGTATTCAAACATAACTTCTAAACAACACATGCAAAATGGCTAATAATGCCTAGAGATATGTATTTTTGTTAGTAGTACTAGAAAAATGATCTTTTGTAAGGTTTCTAAAGACACAAGTTAGTTTTTTTATTCAATATAACAGTGTGACTGTCAACCTAAAATATGAAAGGTTTATAATCATAACTCCAAAACCAAACATGAAATTTGTCTAAAAAAGCCTGTAATATTGAATTTATGTGAGTTTGACCTGAATCAGGTATTTTGGAAAGGTTCAAAATACAAAAATCAGGTTTTACTGGCCTCATATTGGTCAAACTCAAAATGTCAGTTTATTAAACATAACTCCAAAAATACACATGCAATATGTCTAATAATGCCTGAAGAAATGCATCTTTGAGAGTTTCTCTGAAAAAAAAAACATTTGTACCGTTTGCAAAAACAAAAAGTAATGTTTTACTCAATTTGACAGTAATGTACTTAGAATCCTGAGATAATGCGAATAAAGCAATAAAAATGTATTCCACATAATTCCTAATCCAAACGTGCAAGTGTCTAAAAATGCCTGTGATATTGAATACATGTGAGTTTTACTAGATACAGTTGTTTTTCTATGGTTTGCAAATACAAAATTGAGGTATTACTCAATATGACTGTATACTGTAACACTCAATATGACAGTTATTTAAACATAACTCCTACACCACACATGGAAAATGGCTAATAATGCCTGAAATAATGCATCTTTGGGAGTTTTACTGGAAACATATGCTTTTTTAAATCTTGCAAATGCAAAAAGTAGTTTTTTACTCAATATGACTATAATGTTCTTAGAATCCTGAGATAATGCGAAAAAAGCAATAAAAATGTATTCAAACATAACTTCTAAACAACACATGCAAAATGGCTAATAATGCCTAGAGATATGTATTTTTGTTAGTAGTACTAGAAAAATGATCTTTTGTAAGGTTTCTAAAGACACAAGTTTGTTTTTTTATTCAATATAACAGTGTGACTGTCAACCTAAATATGAAAGGTTTATAATCATAACTCCAAAACCAAACATGAAATTTGTCTAAAAAAAGCCTGTAATATTGAATTTATGTGAGTTTGACCTGAATCAGGTATTTTGGAAAGGTTCAAAAATACAAAAATCAGGTTTTACTGGCCTCATATTGGTCAACTCAAAATGTCAGTTTATGAAACATAACTCCAAAAATACACATGCAATATGTCTAATAATGCCTGAAGAAATGCATCTTTGAGAGTTTTCCTGAAAAAAAAACATTTGGTACCGTTTGCAAAAACAAAAAGTAATGTTTTACTCAATTTGGCAGTAATGTACTTAGAATCCTGAGATAATGCGAATAAAGCAATAAAATGTATTCCAACATAATTCCTAATCCAAACGTGCAAAGTGTCTAAAAATGCCTGTGATATTGAATACATGTGAGTTTTACTAGATACAGTTGTTTTTCTATGGTTTGCAAATACAAAAATGAGGTATTACTCAATATGACTGTATACTGTAACACTCAATATGACAGTTATTTAAACATAACTCCTACACCACACATGGAAAATGGCTAATAATGCCTGAAATAATGCATCTTTGGGAGTTTTACTGGAAACATATGCTTTTTTAAATCTTGCAAATGCAAAAAGTAGTTTTTTACTCAATATGACTATAATGTTCTTAGAATCCTGAGATAATGCGAAAAAAGCAATAAAAATGTATTCAAACATAACTTCTAAACAACACATGCAAAATGGCTAATAATGCCTAGAGATATGTATTTTTGTTAGTAGTACTAGAAAAATGATCTTTTGTAAGGTTTCTAAAGACACAAGTTTGTTTTTTTATTCAATATAACAGTGTGACTGTCAACCTAAATATGAAAGGTTTATAATCATAACTCCAAAACCAAACATGAAAATTTGTCTAAAAAAGCCTGTAATATTGAATTTATGTGAGTTTGACCTGAATCAGGTATTTTGGAAAGGTTCAAAAATACAAAAATCAGGTTTTACTGGCCTCATATTGGTCAAACTCAAAATGTCAGTTTATGAAACATAACTCCAAAAATACACATGCAATATGTCTAATAATGCCTGAAGAAATGCATCTTTGAGAGTTTTCCTGAAAAAAAAACATTTGATACCGTTTGCAAAAACAAAAAGTAATGTTTTACTCAATTTGGCAGTAATGTACTTAGAATCCTGAGATAATGCGAATAAAGCAATAAAAATGTATTCCAACATAATTCCTAATCCAAACGTGCAAAGTGTCTAAAAATGCCTGTGATATTGAATACATGTGAGTTTTACTAGATACAGTTGTTTTTCTATGGTTTGCAAATACAAAAATGAGGTATTACTCAATATGACTGTATACTGTAACACTCAATATGACAGTTATTTAAACATAACTCCTACACCACACATGGAAAATGGCTAATAATGCCTGAAATAATGCATCTTTGGGAGTTTTACTGGAAACATATGCTTTTTTAAATCTTGCAAATGCAAAAAGTAGTTTTTTACTCAATATGACTATAATGTTCTTAGAATCCTGAGATAATGCGAAAAAAGCAATAAAAATGTATTCAAACATAACTTCTAAACAACACATGCAAAATGGCTAATAATGCCTAGAGATATGTATTTTTGTTAGTAGTACTAGAAAAATGATCTTTTGTAAGGTTTCTAAAGACACAAGTTTGTTTTTTTATTCAATATAACAGTGTGACTGTCAACCTAAATATGAAAGGTTTATAATCATAACTCCAAAACCAAACATGAAATTTGTCTAAAAAAGCCTGTATATTGAATTTATGTGAGTTTGACCTGAATCAGGTATTTTGGAAAGGTTCAAAAATACAAAAATCAGGTTTTACTGGCCTCATATTGGTCAAACTCAAAATGTCAGTTTAATGAAACATAACTCCAAAAATACACATGCAATATGTCTAATAATGCCTGAAGAAATGCATCTTTGAGAGTTTTCCTGAAAAAAAAAACATTTGGTACCGTTTGCAAAAACAAAATAATGTTTTACTCAATTTGGCAGTAATGTACTTAGAATCCTGAGATAATGCGAATAAAGCAATAAAAATGTATTCCAACATAATTCCTAATCCAAACGTGCAAAGTGTCTAAAAATGCCTGTGATATTGAATACATGTGAGTTTTACTAGATACAGTTGTTTTTCTATGGTTTGCAAATACAAAAATGAGGTATTACTCAATATGACTGTATACTGTAACACTCAATATGACAGTTATTTAAACATAACTCCTACACCACACATGGAAAATGGCTAATAATGCCTGAAATAATGCATCTTTGGGAGTTTTACTGGAAACATATGCTTTTTTAATCTTGCAAATGCAAAAAGTAGTTTTTTACTCAATATGACTATAATGTTCTTAGAATCCTGAGATAATGCGAAAAAAGCAATAAAAATGTATTCAAACATAACTTCTAAACAACACATGCAAAATGGCTAATAATGCCTAGAGATATGTATTTTTGTTAGTAGTACTAGAAAAATGATCTTTTGTAAGGTTTCTAAAGACACAAGTTTGTTTTTTTATTCAATATAACAGTGTGACTGTCAACCTAAATATGAAAGGTTTATAATCATAACTCCAAAACCAAACATGAAATTTGTCTAAAAAAGCCTGTAATATTGAATTTATGTGAGTTTGACCTGAATCAGGTATTTTGGAAAGGTTCAAAAATACAAAAATCAGGTTTTACTGGCCTCATATTGGTCAAACTCAAATGTCAGTTTATGAAACATAACTCCAAAAATACACATGCAATATGTCTAATAATGCCTGAAGAAATGCATCTTTGAGAGTTTTCCTGAAAAAAAAACATTTGTACCGTTTGCAAAAACAAAAAGTAATGTTTTACTCAATTTGGCAGTAATGTACTAGAATCCTGAGATAATGCAATAAAGCAATAAAAATGTATTCCAACATAATTCCTAATCCAAACGTGCAAAGTGTCTAAAAATGCCTGTGATATTGAATACATGTGAGTTTTACTAGATACAGTTGTTTTTCTATGGTTTGCAAATACAAAAATGAGGTATTACTCAATATGACTGTATACTGTAACACTCAATATGACAGTTATTTAAACATAACTCCTACACCACACATGGAAAATGGCTAATAATGCCTGAAATAATGCATCTTTGGGAGTTTTACTGGAAACATATGCTTTTTTAAATCTTGCAAATGCAAAAAGTAGTTTTTTACTCAATATGACTATAATGTTCTTAGAATCCTGAGATAATGCGAAAAAAGCAATAAAAATGTATTCAAACATAACTTCTAAACAACACATGCAAAATGGCTAATAATGCCTAGAGATATGTATTTTTGTTAGTAGTACTAGAAAAATGATCTTTTGTAAGGTTTCTAAAGACACAAGTTTGTTTTTTTATTCAATATAACAGTGTGACTGTCAACCTAAATATGAAAGGTTTATAATCATAACTCCAAAACCAAACATGAAATTTGTCTAAAAAAGCCTGTGATATTGAATTTATGTGAGTTTGACCTGAATCAGGTATTTTGGAAAGGTTCAAAATACAAAAATCAGGTTTTACTGGCCTCATATTGGTCAAACTCAAAATGTCAGTTTATGAAACATAACTCCAAAAATACACATGCAATATGTCTAATAATGCCTGAAGAAATGCATCTTTGAGAGTTTTCCTGAAAAAAAAAACATTTGTACCGTTTGCAAAAACAAAAAGTAATGTTTTACTCAATTTGGCAGTAATGTACTTAGAATCCTGAGATAATGCGAATAAAGCAATAAAAATGTATTCCAACATAATTCCTAATCCAAACGTGCAAAGTGTCTAAAAATGCCTGTGATATTGATACATGTGAGTTTTACTAGATACAGTTGTTTTTCTATGGTTTGCAAATACAAAAATGAGGTATTACTCAATATGACTGTATACTGTAACACTCAATATGACAGTTATTTAAACATAACTCCTACACCACACATGGAAAATGGCTAATAATGCCTGAAATAATGCATCTTTGGGAGTTTTACTGGAAACATATGCTTTTTTAAATCTTGCAAATGCAAAAAGTAGTTTTTTACTCAATATGACTATCATGTTCTTAGAATCCTGAGATAATGCGAAAAAAGCAATAAAAATGTATTCAAACATAACTTCTAAACAACACATGCAAAATGGCTAATAATGCCTAGAGATATGTATTTTTGTTAGTAGTACTAGAAAAATGATCTTTTGTAAGGTTTCTAAAGACACAAGTTTGTTTTTTTATTCAATATAACAGTGTGACTGTCAACCTAAATATGAAAGGTTTATAATCATAACTCCAAAACCAAACATGAAATTTGTCTAAAAAAGCCTGTAATATTGAATTTATGTGAGTTTGACCTGAATCAGGTATTTTGGAAAGGTTCAAAAATACAAAAATCAGGTTTTACTGGCCTCATATTGGTCAAACTCAAAATGTCAGTTTATGAAACATAACTCCAAAAATACACATGCAATATGTCTAATAATGCCTGAAGAAATGCATCTTTGAGAGTTTTCCTGAAAAAAAAACATTTGGTACCGTTTGCAAAAACAAAAAGTAATGTTTTACTCAATTTGACAGTAATGTACTTAGAATCCTGAGATAATGCGAATAAAGCAATAAAAATGTATTCCAACATAATTCCTAATCCAAACGTGCAAAGTGTCTAAAAATGCCTGTGATATTGAATACATGTGAGTTTTACTAGATACAGTTGTTTTTCTATGGTTTGCAAATACAAAAATGAGGTATTACTCAATATGACTGTATACTGTAACACTCAATATGACAGTTATTTAAACATAACTCCTACACCACACATGGAAAATGGCTAATAATGCCTGAAATAATGCATCTTTGGGAGTTTTACTGGAAACATATGCTTTTTTAAATCTTGCAAATGCAAAAAGTAGTTTTTTACTCAATATGACTATAATGTTCTTAGAATCCTGAGATAATGCGAAAAAAGCAATAAAAATGTATTCAAACATAACTTCTAAACAACACATGCAAAATGGCTAATAATGCCTAGAGATATGTATTTTTGTTAGTAGTACTAGAAAAATGATCTTTTGTAAGGTTTCTAAAGACACAAGTTTGTTTTTTTATTCAATAAAACAGTGTGACTGTCAACCTAAATATGAAAGGTTTATAATCATAACTCCAAAACCAAACATGAAATTTGTCTAAAAAAGCCTGTGATATTGAATTTATGTGAGTTTGACCTGAATCAGGTATTTTGGAAAGGTTCAAAAATACAAAAATCAGGTTTTACTGGCCTCATATTGGTCAAACTCAAAATGTCAGTTTATGAAACATAACTCCAAAAATACACATGCAATATGTCTAATAATGCCTGAAGAAATGCATCTTTGAGAGTTTTCCTGAAAAAAAAACATTTGGTACGTTTGCAAAACAAAAAGTAATGTTTTACTCAATTTGACAGTAATGTACTTAGAATCCTGAGATAATGCGAATAAAGCAATAAAAATGTATTCCAACATAATTCCTAATCCAAACGTGCAAAGTGTCTAAAAATGCCTGTGATATTGAATACATGTGAGTTTTACTAGATACAGTTGTTTTTCTATGGTTTGCAAATACAAAAATGAGGTATTACTCAATATGACTGTATACTGTAACACTCAATATGACAGTTATTTAAACATAACTCCTACACCACACATGGAAAATGGCTAATAATGCCTGAAATAATGCATCTTTGGGAGTTTTACTGAAACATATGCTTTTTTAAATCTTGCAAATGCAAAAAGTAGTTTTTTACTCAATATGACTATAATGTTCTTAGAATCCTGAGATAATGCGAAAAAGCAATAAAAATGTATTCAAACATAACTTCTAAACAACACATGCAAAATGGCTAATAATGCCTAGAGATATGTATTTTTGTTAGTAGTACTAGAAAAATGATCTTTTGTAAGGTTTCTAAAAGACACAAGTTTGTTTTTTTATTCAATATAACAGTGTGACTGTCAACCTAAATATGAAAGGTTTATAATCATAACTCCAAAACCAAACATGAAATTTGTCTAAAAAGCCTGTATATTGAATTTATGTGAGTTTGACCTGAATCAGGTATTTTGGAAAGGTTCAAAAATACAAAAATCAGGTTTTACTGGCCTCATATTGGTCAAACTCAAAATGTCAGTTTATGAACATAACTCCAAAAATACACATGCAATATGTCTAATAATGCCTGAAGAAATGCATCTTTGAGAGTTTTCCTGAAAAAAAAAACATTTGGTACCGTTTGCAAAAACAAAAAGTAATGTTTTACTCAATTTGACAGTAATGTACTTAGAATCCTGAGATAATGCGAATAAAGCAATAAAAATGTATTCCAACATAATTCCTAATCCAAACGTGCAAAGTGTCTAAAATGCCTGTGATATTGAATACATGTGAGTTTTACTAGATACAGTTGTTTTTCTATGGTTTGCAAATACAAAAATGAGGTATTACTCATATGACTGTATACTGTAACACTCAATATGACAGTTATTTAAACATAACTCCTACACACACATGGAAAATGGCTAATAATGCCTGAAATAATGCATCTTTGGGAGTTTTACTGGAAACATATGCTTTTTTAAATCTTGCAAATGCAAAAAGTAGTTTTTTACTCAATATGACTATAATGTTCTTAGAATCCTGAGATAATGCGAAAAAAGCAATAAAAATGTATTCAAACATAACTTCTAAACAACACATGCAAAATGGCTAATAATGCCTAGAGATATGTATTTTTGTTAGTAGTACTAGAAAAATGATCTTTTGTAAGGTTTCTAAAGACACAAGTTAGTTTTTTTATTCAATATAACAGTGTGACTGTCAACCTAAATATGAAAGGTTTATAATCATAACTCCAAAACCAAACATGAAAATTGTCTAAAAAAGCCTGTAATATTGAATTTATGTGAGTTTGACCTGAATCAGGTATTTTGGAAAGGTTCAAAAATACAAAAATCAGGTTTTACTGGCCTCATATTGGTCAAACTCAAAATGTCAGTTTATGAAACATAACTCCAAAAATACACATGCAATATGTCTAATAATGCCTGAAGAAATGCATCTTTGAGAGTTTTCCTGAAAAAAAAAACATTTGGTACCGTTTGCAAAAACAAAAAGTAATGTTTTACTCAATTTGACAGTAATGTACTTAGAATCCTGAGATAATGCGAATAAAGCAATAAAAATGTATTCCAACATAATTCCTAATCCAAACGTGCAAAGTGTCTAAAAATGCCTGTGATATTGAATACATGTGAGTTTTACTAGATACAGTTGTTTTTCTATGGTTTGCAAATACAAAAATGAGGTATTACTCAATATGACTGTATACTGTAACACTCAATATGACAGTTATTTAAACATAACTCCTACACCACACATGGAAAATGGCTAATAATGCCTGAAATAATGCATCTTTGGGAGTTTTACTGGAAACATATAGCTTTTTTAAATCTTGCAAATGCAAAAAGTAGTTTTTTAATCAATATGACTATAATGTTCTTAGAATCCTGAGATAATGCGAAAAAAAGCAATAAAAATGTATTCAAACATAACTTCTAAACAACACATGCAAAATGGCTAATAATGCCTAGAGATATGTATTTTTGTTAGTAGTACTAGAAAAATGATCTTTTGTAAGGTTTCTAAAGACACAAGTTTGTTTTTTTATTCAATATAACAGTGTGACTGTCAACCTAAATATGAAACGGTTTATAATCATAACTCCAAAACCAAACATGAAATTTGTCTAAAAAAGCCTGTAATATTGAATTTATGTGAGTTTGACCTGAATCAGGTATTTTTGGAAAGGTTCAAAAATACAAAAATCAGGTTTTACTGGCCTCATATTGGTCAAACTCAAAATGTCAGTTTATGAAACATAACTCCAAAAATACACATGCAATATGTCTAATAATGCCTGAAGAAATGCATCTTTGAGAGTTTTCCTGAAAAAAAAAACATTTGGTACCGTTTGCAAAAACAAAAAGTAATGTTTTACTCAATTTGACAGTAATGTACTTAGAATCCTGAGATAATGCGAATAAAGCAATAAAAATGTATTCCAACATAATTCCTAATCCAAACGTGCAAAGTGTCTAAAAATGCCTGTGATATTGAATACATGTGAGTTTACTAGATACAGTTGTTTTTCTATGGTTTGCAAATACAAAAATGAGGTATTACTCAATATGACTGTATACTGTAACACTCAATATGACAGTTATTTAAACATAACTCCTACACCACACATGGAAAATGGCTAATAATGCCTGAAATAATGCATCTTTGGGAGTTTTACTGGAAACATATGCTTTTTTAAATCTTGCAAATGCAAAAAGTAGTTTTTTACTCAATATGACTATAATGTTCTTAGAATCCTGAGATAATGCGAAAAAAGCAATAAAAATGTATTCAAACATAACTTCTAAACAACACATGCAAAATGGCTAATAATGCCTAGAGATATGTATTTTTTGTTAGTAGTACTAGAAAAATGATCTTTTGTAAGGTTTCTAAAGACACAAGTTAGTTTTTTTATTCAATATAACAGTGTGACTGTCAACCTAAATATGAAAGGTTTATAATCATAACTCCAAAACCAAACATGAAATTTGTCTAAAAAAGCCTGTGATATTGAATTTATGTGAGTTTGACCTGAATCAGGTATTTTGGAAAGGTTCAAAAATACAAAAATCAGGTTTTACTGGCCTCATATTGGTCAACTCAAAATGTCAGTTTATGAAACATAACTCCAAAAATACACATGCAATATGTCTAATAATGCCTGAAGAAATGCATCTTTGAGAGTTTTCCTGAAAAAAAAAACATTTGGTACCGTTTGCAAAAACAAAAAGTAATGTTTTACTCAATTTGACAGTAATGTACTTAGAATCCTGAGATAATGCGAATAAAGCAATAAAAATGTATTCCAACATAATTCCTAATCCAAACGTGCAAAGTGTCTAAAAATGCCTGTGATATTGAATACATGTGAGTTTTACTAGATACAGTTGTTTTTCTATGGTTTGCAAATACAAAAATGAGGTATTACTCAATATGACTGTATACTGTAACACTCAATATGACAGTTATTTAAACATAACTCCTACACCACACATGGAAAATGGCTAATAATGCCTGAAAATAATGCATCTTTGGGAGTTTTACTCGAAACATATGCTTTTTTAAATCTTGCAAATGCAAAAAGTAGTTTTTTAATCAATATGACTATAATGTTCTTAGAATCCTGAGATAATGCGAAAAAAGCAATAAAAATGTATTCAAACATAACTTCTAAACAACACATGCAAAATGGCTTATAATGCCTAGAGATATGTATTTTTGTTAGTAGTACTAGAAAAATGATCTTTTGTAAGGTTTCTAAAGACACAAGTTTGTTTTTATTAATATAACAGTGTGACTGTCAACCTAAATATGAAAGGTTTATAATCATAACTCAAAACCAAACATGAAATTTGTCTAAAAAAGCCTGTAATATTGAATTTATGTGAGTTTGACCTGAATCAGGTATTTTGGAAAGGTTCAAAATACAAAAATCAGGTTTTACTGGCCTCATATTGGTCAAACTCAAAATGTCAGTTTATGAAACATAACTCCAAAAATACACATGCAATATGTCTAATAATGCCTGAAGAAATGCATCTTTGAGAGTTTTCCTGAAAAAAAAAACATTTGGTACCGTTTGCAAAAACAAAAAGTAATGTTTTACTCAATTTGACAGTAATGTACTTAGAATCCTGAGATAATGCGAATAAAGCAATAAAAATGTATTCCAACGTAATTCCTAATCCAAACGTGCAAAGTATCTAAAAATGCCTGTGATATTGAATACATGTGAGTTTTACTAGATACAGTTGTTTTTCTATGGTTTGCAAATACAAAAATGAGGTATTACTCAATATGACTGTATACTGTAACACTCAATATGACAGTTATTTAAACATAACTCCTACACCACACATGGAAAATGGCTAATAATGCCTGAAATAATGCATCTTTGGGAGTTTTACTCGAAACATATGCTTTTTTAAATCTTGCAAATGCAAAAAGTAGTTTTTTAATCAATATGACTATAATGTTCTTAGAATCCTGAGATAATGCGAAAAAAGCAATAAAAATGTATTCAAACATAACTTCTAAACAACACATGCAAAATGGCTTATAATGCCTAGAGATATGTATTTTTGTTAGTAGTACTAGAAAAATGATCTTTTGTAAGGTTTCTAAAGACACAAGTTAGTTTTTTATTCAATATAACAGTGTGACTGTCAACCTAAATATGAAAGGTTTATAATCATAACTCCAAAACCAAACATGAAATTTGTCTAAAAAAGCCTGTAATATTGAATTTATGTGAGTTTGACCTGAATCAGGTATTTTGGAAAGGTTCAAAATACAAAAATCAGGTTTTACTGGCCTCATATTGGTCAAACTCAAAATGTCAGTTTATGAAACATAACTCCAAAAATACACATGCAATATGTCTAATAATGCCTGAAGAAATGCATCTTTGAGAGTTTTCCTGAAAAAAAAAACATTTGGTACCGTTTGCAAAAACAAAAAGTAATGTTTTACTCAATTTGACAGTAATGTACTTAGAATCCTGAGATAATGCGAATAAAGCAATAAAAATGTATTCCAACATAATTCCTAATCCAAACGTGCAAAGTATCTAAAAATGCCTGTGATATTGAATACATGTGAGTTTTACTAGATACAGTTGTTTTTCTATGGTTTGCAAATACAAAAAATGAGGTATTACTCAATATGACTGTATACTGTAACACTCAATATGACAGTTATTTAAACATAACTCCTACACCACACATGGAAAATGGCTAATAATGCCTGAAATAATGCATCTTTGGGAGTTTTACTGGAAACATATGCTTTTTTAAATCTTGCAAATGCAAAAAGTAGTTTTTTACTCAATATGACTATAATGTTTTTAGAATCCTGAGATAATGCGAAAAAAGCAATAAAAATGTATTCAAACATAACTTCTAAACAACACATGCAAAATGGCTAATAATGCCTGGAGATATGTATTTTTGTTAGTAGTACTAGAAAAATGATCTTTTGTAAGGTTTCTAAAGACACAAGTTAGTTTTTTTATTCAATATAACAGTGTGACTGTCAACCTAAATATGAAAGGTTTATAATCATAACTCCAAAACCAAACATGAAAATTGTCTAAAAAAGCCTGTAATATTGAATTTATGTGAGTTTGACCTGAATCAGGTATTTTGGAAAGGTTAAAAAATACAAAAATCAGGTTTTACTGGCCTCATATTGGTCAAACTCAAAATGTCAGTTTATGAAACATAACTCCAAAAATACACATGCAATATGTCTAATAATGCCTGAAGAAATGCATCTTTGAGAGTTTTCCTGAAAAAAAAAACATTTGGTACCGTTTGCAAAAACAAAAGTAATGTTTTACTCAATTTGACAGTAATGTACTTAGAATCCTGAGATAATGCGAATAAAGCAATAAAATGTATTCCAACATAATTCCTAATCCAAACGTGCAAAGTGTCTAAAAATGCCTGTGATATTGAATACATGTGAGTTTTACTAGATACAGTTGTTTTTCTATGGTTTGCAAATACAAAAATGAGGTATTACTCAATATGACTGTATACTGTAACACTCAATATGACAGTTATTTAAACATAACTCCTACACCACACATGGAAATGGCTAATAATGCCTGAAATAATGCATCTTTGGGAGTTTTACTGGAAACATATACTTTTTTAAATCTTGCAAATGCAAAAAAGTAGTTTTTTAATCAATATGACTATAATGTTCTTAGAATCCTGAGATAATGCGAAAAAAGCAATAAAAATGTATTCAAACATAACTTCTAAACAACACATGCAAAATGGCTAATAATGCCTAGAGATATGTATTTTTGTTAGTAGTACTAGAAAAATGATCTTTTGTAAGGTTTCTAAAGACACAAGTTAGTTTTTTTATTCAATATAACAGTGTGACTGTCAACCTAAATATGAAACGTTTATAATCATAACTCCAAAACCAAACATGAAATTTGTCTAAAAAAGCTGTAATATTGAATTTATGTGAGTTTGACCTGAATCAGGTATTTTGGAAAGGTTCAAAAATACAAAAATCAGGTTTTACTGGCCTCATATTGGTCAAACTCAAAATGTCAGTTTATGAAACATAACTCCAAAAATACACATGCAATATGTCTAATAATGCCTGAAGAAATGCATCTTTGAGAGTTTTCCTGAAAAAAAAAACATTTGGTACCGTTTGCAAAAACAAAAAGTAATGTTTTACTCAATTTGACAGTAATGTACTTAGAATCCTGAGATAATGCGAATAAAGCAATAAAAATGTATTCCAACATAATTCCTAATCCAAACGTGCAAAGTGTCTAAAAATGCCTGTGATATTGAATACATGTGAGTTTTACTAGATACAGTTGTTTTTCTATGGTTTGCAAATACAAAAATGAGGTATTACTCAATATGACTGTATACTGTAACACTCAATATGACAGTTATTTAAACATAACTCCTACACCACACATGGAAAATGGCTAATAATGCCTGAAATAATGCATCTTTGGGAGTTTTACTCGAAACATATGCTTTTTTAAATCTTGCAAATGCAAAAAGTAGTTTTTTAATCAATATGACTATAATGTTCTTAGAATCCTGAGATAATGCGAAAAAAGCAATAAAAATGTATTCAAACATAACTTCTAAACAACACATGCAAAATGGCTAATAATGCCTAGAGATATGTATTTTTGTTAGTAGTACTAGAAAAATGATCTTTTGTAAGGTTTCTAAAGACACAAGTTTGTTTTTTATTCAATATAACAGTGTGACTGTCAACCTAAATATGAAAGGTTTATAATCATAACTCCAAAACCAAACATGAAATTTGTCTAAAAAAGCCTGTAATATTGAATTTATGTGAGTTTGACCTGAATCAGGTATTTTGGAAAGGTTCAAAAATACAAAAATCAGGTTTTACTGGCCTCATATTGGTCAAACTCAAATGTCAGTTTATGAAACATAACTCCAAAAATACACATGCAATATGTCTAATAATGCCTGAAGAAATGCATCTTTGAGAGTTTTCCTGAAAAAAAAAACATTTGGTACCGTTTGCAAAAACAAAAAGTAATGTTTTACTCAATTTGACAGTAATGTACTTAGAATCCTGAGATAATGCGAATAAAGCAATAAAAATGTATTCCAACATAATTCCTAATCCAAACGTGCAAAGTATCTAAAAATGCCTGTGATATTGAATACATGTGAGTTTTACTAGATACAGTTGTTTTTCTATGGTTTGCAAATACAAAAATGAGGTATTACTCAATATGACTGTATACTGTAACACTCAATATGACAGTTATTTAAACATAACTCCTACACCACACATGGAAAATGGCTAATAATGCCTGAAATAATGCATCTTTGGGAGTTTTACTCGGAAACATATACTTTTTTAAATCTTGCAAATGCAAAAAGTAGTTTTTTAATCAATATGACTATAATGTTCTTAGAATCCTGAGATAATGCGAAAAAAGCAATAAAAATGTATTCAACATAACTTCTAAACAACACATGCAAAATGGCTTATAATGCCTAGAGATATGTATTTTTGTTAGTAGTACTAGAAAAATGATCTTTTGTAAGGTTTCTAAAGACACAAGTTAGTTTTTTATTCAATATAACAGTGTGACTGTCAACCTAAATATGAAAGGTTTATAATCATAACTCCAAAACCAAACATGAAATTTGTCTAAAAAAGCCTGTAATATTGAATTTATGTGAGTTTGACCTGAATCAGGTATTTTGGAAAGGTTCAAAAATACAAAAATCAGGTTTTACTGGCCTCATATTGGTCAAACTCAAAATGTCAGTTTATGAAACATAACTCCAAAAATACACATGCAATATGTCTAATAATGCCTGAAGAAATGCATCTTTGAGAGTTTTCCTGAAAAAAAAAACATTTGGTACCGTTTGCAAAAACAAAAAGTAATGTTTTACTCAATTTGACAGTAATGTACTTAGAATCCTGAGATAATGCGAATAAAGCAATAAAAATGTATTCCAACATAATTCCTAATCCAACGTGCAAAGTATCTAAAAATGCCTGTGATATTGAATACATGTGAGTTTTACTAGATACAGTTGTTTTTCTATGGTTTGCAAATACAAAAATGAGGTATTACTCAATATGACTGTATACTGTAACACTCAATATGACAGTTATTTAAACATAACTCCTACACCACACATGGAAAATGGCTAATAATGCCTGAAATAATGCATCTTTGGGAGTTTTACTGGAAACATATGCTTTTTTAAATCTTGCAAATGCAAAAAGTAGTTTTTTAATCAATATGACTATAATGTTCTTAGAATCCTGAGATAATGCGAAAAAAGCAATAAAAATGTATTCAAACATAACTTCTAAACAACACATGCAAAATGGCTTATAATGCCTAGAGATATGTATTTTTGTTAGTAGTACTAGAAAAATGATCTTTTGTAAGGTTTCTAAAGACACAAGTTAGTTTTTTTATTCAATATAACAGTGTGACTGTCAACCTAAATATGAAAGGTTTATAATCATAACTCCAAAACCAAACATGAAATTTGTCTAAAAAAGCCTGTAATATTGAATTTATGTGAGTTTGACCTGAATCAGGTATTTAGGAAAGGTTCAAAAATACAAAAATCAGGTTTTACTGGCCTCATATTGGTCAAACTCAAAATGTCAGTTTATGAAACATAACTCCAAAAATACACATGCAATATGTCTAATAATGCCTGAAGAAATGCATCTTTGAGAGTTTTCCTGAAAAAAAAAACATTTGGTACCGTTTGCAAAAACAAAAAGTAATGTTTTACTCAATTTGACAGTAATGTACTTAGAATCCTGAGATAATGCGAATAAAGCAATAAAATGTATTCCAACATAATTCCTAATCCAAACGTGCAAGTGTCTAAAATGCCTGTGATATTGAATACATGTGAGTTTTACTAGATACAGTTGTTTTTCTATGGTTTGCAAATACAAAAATGAGGTATTACTCAATATGACTGTATACTGTAACACTCAATATGACAGTTATTTAAACATAACTCCTACACCACACATAGAAAATGGCTAATAATGCCTGAAATAATGCATCTTTGGGAGTTTTACTGGAAACATATACTTTTTTAAATCTTGCAAATGCAAAAAGTAGTTTTTTAATCAATATGACTATGATGTTCTTAGAATCCTGAGATAATGCGAAAAAGCAATACAAATGTATTCAAACATAACTTCTAAACAACACATGCAAAATGGCTAATAATGCCTAGAGATATGTATTTTTGTTAGTAGTACTAGAAAAATGATCTTTTGTAAGGTTTCTAAAGACACAAGTTAGTTTTTTTATTCAATATAACAGTGTGACTGTCAACCTAAATATGAAAGGTTTATAATCATAACTCCAAAACCAAACATGAAATTTGTCTAAAAAAGCCTGTAATATTGAATTTATGTGAGTTTGACCTGAATCAGGGTATTTTGGAAAGGTTCAAAAATACAAAAATCAGGTTTTACTGGCCTCATATTGGTCAAACTCAAAATGTCAGTTTATGAAAACATAACTCCAAAAATACACATGCAATATGTCTAATAATGCCTGAAGAAATGCATCTTTGAGAGTTTTCCTGAAAAAAAAAACATTTGGTACCGTTTGCAAAAACAAAAGTAATGTTTTACTCAATTTGACAGTAATGTACTTAGAATCCTGAGATAATGCGAATAAAGCAATAAAAATGTATTCCAACATAATTCCTAATCCAAACGTGCAAAGTGTCTAAAAATGCCTGTGATATTGAATACATGTGAGTTTTACTAGATACAGTTGTTTTTCTATGGTTTGCAAATACAAAAATGAGGTATTACTCAATATGACTGTATACTGTAACACTCAATATGACAGTTATTTAAACATAACTCCTACACCACACATGGAAAATGGCTAATAATGCCTGAAATAATGCATCTTTGGGAGTTTTACTGGAAACATATGCTTTTTTAAATCTTGCAAATGCAAAAAGTAGTTTTTTACTCAATATGACTATAATGTTCTTAGAATCCTGAGATAATGCGAAAAAAGCAATACAAATGTATTCAAACATAACTTCTAAACAACACATGCAAAATGGCTAATAATGCCTAGAGATATGTATTTTTGTTAGTAGTACTAGAAAAATGATCTTTTGTAAGGTTTCTAAAGACACAAGTTAGCTTTTTATTCAATATAACAGTGTGACTGTCAACCTAAATATGAAACGTTTATAATCATAACTCCAAAACCAAACATGAAATTTGTCTAAAAAGCCTGTAATATTGAATTTATGTGAGTTTGACCTGAATCAGGTATTTAGGAAAGGTTCAAAAATACAAAAATCAGGTTTTACTGGCCTCATATTGGTCAAACTCAAAATGTCAGTTTATGAAACATAACTCCAAAAATACACATGCAATATGTCTAATAATGCCTGAAGAAATGCATCTTTGAGAGTTTTCCTGAAAAAAAAAACATTTGGTACCGTTTGCAAAAACAAAAAGTAATGTTTTACTCAATTTGACAGTAATGTACTTAGAATCCTGAGATAATGCGAATAAAGCAATAAAAATGTATTCCAACATAATTCCTAATCCAAACGTGCAAAGTGTCTAAAAATGCCTGTGATATTGAATACATGTGAGTTTTACTAGATACAGTTGTTTTTCTATGGTTTGCAAATACAAAAATGAGGTATTACTCAATATGACTGTATACTGTAACACTCAATATGACAGTTATTTAAACATAACTCCTACACCACACATGGAAAATGGCTAATAATGCCTGAAATAATGCATCTTTGGGAGTTTTACTGGAAACATATACTTTTTTAAATCTTGCAAATGCAAAAAGTAGTTTTTTAATCAATATGACTATGATGTTCTTAGAATCCTGAGATAATGCGAAAAAAAGCAATAAAAATGTATTCAAACATAACTTCTAAACAACACATGCAAAATGGCTAATAATGCCTAGAGATATGTATTTTTGTTAGTAGTACTAGAAAAATGATCTTTTGTAAGGTTTCTAAAGACACAAGTTAGTTTTTTATTCAATATAACAGTGTGACTGTCAACCTAAATATGAAAGTTTATAATCATAACTCCAAAACCAAACATGAAATTTGTCTAAAAAAGCCTGTAATATTGAATTTATGTGAGTTTGACCTGAATCGGGTATTTTGGAAAGGTTCAAAAATACAAAATCAGGTTTTACTGGCCTCATATTGGTCAAACTCAAAATGTCAGTTTATGAAACATAACTCCAAAAATACACATGCAATATGTCTAATAATGCCTGAAGAAATGCATCTTTGAGAGTTTTCCTGAAAAAAAAAACATTTGGTACCGTTTGCAAAAACAAAAAGTAATGTTTTACTCAATTTGACAGTAATGTACTTAGAATCCTGAGATAATGCGAATAAAGCAATAAAAATGTATTCCAACATAATTCCTAATCCAAACGTGCAAAGTGTCTAAAAATGCCTGTGATATTGAATACATGTGAGTTTTACTAGATACAGTTGTTTTTCTATGGTTTGCAAATACAAAAATGAGGTATTACTCAATATGACTGTATACTGTAACACTCAATATGACAGTTATTTAAACATAACTCTACACCACACATGGGAAAATGGCTAATAATGCCTGAAATAATGCATCTTTGGGAGTTTTACTGGAAACATATGCTTTTTAAATCTTGCAAATGCAAAAAGTAGTTTTTTAATCAATATGACTATAATGTTCTTAGAATCCTGAGATAATGCGAAAAAAGCAATAAAAATGTATTCAAACATAACTTCTAAACAACACATGCAAAATGGCTAATAATGCCTAGAGATATGTATTTTTGTTAGTAGTACTAGAAAAATGATCTTTTGTAAGGTTTCTAAAGACACAAGTTAGCTTTTTTATTCAATATAACAGTGTGACTGTCAACCTAATATGAAAGGTTTATAATCATAACTCCAAAACCAAACATAAAATTTGTCTAAAAAAGCCTGTTATATTGAATTTATGTGAGTTTGACCTGAATCAGGTATTTAGGAAAGGTTCAAAAATACAAAATCAGGTTTTACTGGCCTCATATTGGTCAAACTCAAAATGTCAGTTTATGAAACATAACTCCAAAAATACACATGCAATATGTCTAATAATGCCTGAAGAAATGCATCTTTGAGAGTTTTCCTGAAAAAAAAAACATTTGGTACCGTTTGCAAAAACAAAAAGTAATGTTTTACTCAATTTGACAGTAATGTACTTAGAATCCTGAGATAATGCGAATAAAGCAATAAAAATGTATTCCAACATAATTCCTAATCCAAACGTGCAAAGTGTCTAAAAATGCCTGTGATATTGAATACATGTGAGTTTTACTAGATACAGTTGTTTTTCTATGGTTTGCAAATACAAAAATGAGGTATTACTCAATATGACTGTATACTGTAACACTCAATATGACAGTTATTTAAACATAACTCCTACACCATACATGGAAAATGGCGAATAATGCCTGAAATAATGCATCTTTGGGAGTTTTACTGGAAACATATGCTTTTTTAAATCTTGCAAATGCAAAAAGTAGTTTTTTAATCAATATGACTATAATGTTCTTAGAATCCTGAGATAATGCGAAAAAAGCAATAAAAATGTATTCAAACATAACTTCTAAACAACACATGCAAAATGGCTAATAATGCCTAGAGATATGTATTTTTGTTAGTAGTACTAGAAAAATGATCTTTTGTAAGGTTTCTAAAGACACAAGTTAGCTTTTTTATTCAATATAACAGTGTGACTGTCAACCTAAATATGAAAGGTTTATAATCATAACTCCAAAACCAAACATGAAATTTGTCTAAAAAAGCCTGTAATATTGAATTTATGTGAGTTTGACCTGAATCAGGTATTTAGGAAAGGTTCAAAAATACAAAAATCAGGTTTTACTGGCCTCATATTGGTCAAACTCAAAATGTCAGTTTATGAAACATAACTCCAAAAATACACATGCAATATGTCTAATAATGCCTGAAGAAATGCATCTTTGAGAGTTTTCCTGAAAAAAAAAACATTTGGTACCGTTTGCAAAAACAAAAAGTAATGTTTTACTCAATTTGACAGTAATGTACTTAGAATCCTGAGATAATGCGAATAAAGCAATAAAAATGTATTCCAACATAATTCCTAATCCAAACGTGCAAAGTGTCTAAAAATGCCTGTGATATTGAATACATGTGAGTTTTACTAGATACAGTTGTTTTTCTATGGTTTGCAAATACAAAAATGAGGTATTACTCAATATGACTGTATACTGTAACACTCAATATGACAGTTATTTAAACATAACTCCTACACCACACATAGAAAATGGCTAATAATGCCTGAAATAATGCATCTTTGGGAGTTTTACTGGAAACATATACTTTTTTAAATCTTGCAAATGCAAAAAGTAGTTTTTTAATCAATATGACTATGATGTTCTTAGAATCCTGAGATAATGCGAAAAAAGCAATAAAAATGTATTCAAACATAACTTCTAAACAACACATGCAAAATGGCTAATAATGCCTAGAGATATGTATTTTTGTTAGTAGTACTAGAAAAATGATCTTTTGTAAGGTTTCTAAAGACACAAGTTAGTTTTTTTATTCAATATAACAGTGTGACTGTCAACCTAAATATGAAAGGTTTATAATCATAACTCCAAAACCAAACATGAAATTTGTCTAAAAAAGCCTGTAATATTGAATTTATGTGAGTTTGACCTGAATCAGGTATTTTGGAAAGGTTCAAAAATACAAAAATCAGGTTTTACTGGCCTCATATTGGTCAAGCTCAAAATGTCAGTTTATGAAACATAACTCCAAAAATACACATGCAATATGTCTAATAATGCCTGAAGAAATGCATCTTTGAGAGTTTTCCTGAAAAAAAAAACATTTGGTACCGTTTGCAAAAACAAAAAGTAATGTTTTACTCAATTTGACAGTAATGTACTTAGAATCCTGAGATAATGCGAATAAAGCAATAAAAATGTATTCCAACATAATTCCTAATCCAAACGTGCAAAGTGTCTAAAAATGCCTGTGATATTGAATACATGTGAGTTTTACTAGATACAGTTGTTTTTCTATGGTTTGCAAATACAAAAATGAGGTATTACTCAATATGACTGTATACTGTAACACTCAATATGACAGTTATTTAAACATAACTCCTACACCACACATAGAAAATGGCTAATAATGCCTGAAATAATGCATCTTTGGGAGTTTTACTCGAAACATATGCTTTTTTAAATCTTGCAAATGCAAAAAGTAGTTTTTTAATCAATATGACTATAATGTTCTTAGAATCCTGAGATAATGCGAAAAAAGCAATAAAAATGTATTCAAACATAACTTCTAAACAACACATGCAAAATGGCTTATAATGCCTAGAGATATGTATTTTTGTTAGTAGTACTAGAAAAATGATCTTTTGTAAGGTTTCTAAAGACACAAGTTTGTTTTTTTATTCAATATAACAGTGTGACTGTCAACCTAAATATGAAAGGTTTATAATCATAACTCCAAAACCAAACATGAAATTTGTCTAAAAAAGCCTGTAATATTGAATTTATGTGAGTTTGACCTGAATCAGGTATTTAGGAAAGGTTCAAAAATACAAAAATCAGGTTTTACTGGCCTCATATTGGTCAAACTCAAAATGTCAGTTTATGAAACATAACTCCAAAAATACACATGCAATATGTCTAATAATGCCTGAAGAAATGCATCTTTGAGAGTTTTCCTGAAAAAAAAAACATTTGGTACCGTTTGCAAAAACAAAAAGTAATGTTTTACTCAATTTGACAGTAATGTACTTAGAATCCTGAGATAATGCGAATAAAGCAATAAAAATGTATTCCAACATAATTCCTAATCCAAACGTGCAAAGTGTCTAAAAATGCCTGTGATATTGAATACATGTGAGTTTTACTAGATACAGTTGTTTTTCTATGGTTTGCAAATACAAAAATGAGGTATTACTCAATATGACTGCATACTGTAACACTCAATATGACAGTTATTTAAACATAACTCCTACACCACACATAGAAAATGGCTAATAATGCCTGAAATAATGCATCTTTGGGAGTTTTACTGGAAACATATACTTTTTTAAATCTTGCAAATGCAAAAAGTAGTTTTTTAATCAATATGACTATGATGTTCTTAGAATCCTGAGATAATGCGAAAAAAGCAATACAAATGTATTCAAACATAACTTCTAAACAACACATGTAAAATGGCGAATAATGCCTAGAGATATGTATTTTTGTTAGTAGTACTAGAAAAATGATCTTTTGTAAGGTTTCTAAAGACACAAGTTAGTTTTTTTATTCAATATAACAGTGTGACTGTCAACCTAAATATGAAAGGTTTATAATCATAACTCCAAAACCAAACATGAAATTTGTCTAAAAAAGCCTGTAATATTGAATTTATGTGAGTTTGACCTGAATCGGGTATTTTGGAAAGGTTCAAAAATACAAAAATCAGGTTTTACTGGCCTCATATTGGTCAAGCTCAAAATGTCAGTTTATGAAACATAACTCCAAAAATACACATGCAATATGTCTAATAATGCCTGAAGAAATGCATCTTTGAGAGTTTTCCTGAAAAAAAAAACATTTGGTACCGTTTGCAAAAACAAAAAGTAATGTTTTACTCAATTTGACAGTAATGTACTTAGAATCCTGAGATAATGCGAATAAAGCAATAAAAATGTATTCCAACATAATTCCTAATCCAAACGTGCAAAGTGTCTAAAAATGCCTGTGATATTGAATACATGTGAGTTTTACTAGATACAGTTGTTTTTCTATGGTTTGCAAATACAAAAATGAGGTATTACTCAATATGACTGTATACTGTAACACTCAATATGACAGTTATTTAAACATAACTCCTACACCACACATGGAAAATGGCTAATAATGCCTGAAATAATGCATCTTTGGGAGTTTTACTCGAAACATATGCTTTTTTAAATCTTGCAAATGCAAAAAGTAGTTTTTTAATCAATATGACTATAATGTTCTTAGAATCCTGAGATAATGCGAAAAAAGCAATAAAAATGTATTCAAACATAACTTCTAAACAACACATGCAAAATGGCTTATAATGCCTAGAGATATGTATTTTTGTTAGTAGTACTAGAAAAATGATCTTTTGTAAGGTTTCTAAAGACACAAGTTTGTTTTTTTATTCAATATAACAGTGTGACTGTCAACCTAAATATGAAAGGTTTATAATCATAACTCCAAAACCAAACATGAAATTTGTCTAAAAAAGCCTGTAATATTGAATTTATGTGAGTTTGACCTGAATCAGGTATTTAGGAAAGGTTCAAAAATACAAAAATCAGGTTTTACTGGCCTCATATTGGTCAAACTCAAAATGTCAGTTTATGAAACATAACTCCAAAAATACACATGCAATATGTCTAATAATGCCTGAAGAAATGCATCTTTGAGAGTTTTCCTGAAAAAAAAAACATTTGGTACCGTTTGCAAAAACAAAAAGTAATGTTTTACTCAATTTGACAGTAATGTACTTAGAATCCTGAGATAATGCGAATAAAGCAATAAAAATGTATTCCAACATAATTCCTAATCCAAACGTGCAAAGTGTCTAAAAATGCCTGTGATATTGAATACATGTGAGTTTTACTAGATACAGTTGTTTTTCTATGGTTTGCAAATACAAAAATGAGGTATTACTCAATATGACTGCATACTGTAACACTCAATATGACAGTTATTTAAACATAACTCCTACACCACACATAGAAAATGGCTAATAATGCCTGAAATAATGCATCTTTGGGAGTTTTACTGGAAACATATACTTTTTTAAATCTTGCAAATGCAAAAAGTAGTTTTTTAATCAATATGACTATGATGTTCTTAGAATCCTGAGATAATGCGAAAAAAGCAATAAAAATGTATTCAAACATAACTTCTAAACAACACATGCAAAATGGCTAATAATGCCTAGAGATATGTATTTTTGTTAGTAGTACTAGAAAAATGATCTTTTGTAAGGTTTCTAAAGACACAAGTTAGTTTTTTTATTCAATATAACAGTGTGACTGTCAACCTAAATATGAAAGGTTTATAATCATAACTCCAAAACCAAACATGAAATTTGTCTAAAAAAGCCTGTAATATTGAATTTATGTGAGTTTGACCTGAATCAGGTATTTTGGAAAGGTTCAAAAATACAAAAATCAGGTTTTACTGGCCTCATATTGGTCAAGCTCAAAATGTCAGTTTATGAAACATAACTCCAAAAATACACATGCAATATGTCTAATAATGCCTGAAGAAATGCATCTTTGAGAGTTTTCCTGAAAAAAAAAACATTTGGTACCGTTTGCAAAAACAAAAAGTAATGTTTTACTCAATTTGACAGTAATGTACTTAGAATCCTGAGATAATGCGAATAAAGCAATAAAAATGTATTCCAACATAATTCCTAATCCAAACGTGCAAAGTGTCTAAAAATGCCTGTGATATTGAATACATGTGAGTTTTACTAGATACAGTTGTTTTTCTATGGTTTGCAAATACAAAAATGAGGTATTACTCAATATGACTGTATACTGTAACACTCAATATGACAGTTATTTAAACATAACTCCTACACCACACATGGAAAATGGCTAATAATGCCTGAAATAATGCATCTTTGGGAGTTTTACTCGAAACATATGCTTTTTTAAATCTTGCAAATGCAAAAAGTAGTTTTTTAATCAATATGACTATAATGTTCTTAGAATCCTGAGATAATGCGAAAAAAGCAATAAAAATGTATTCAAACATAACTTCTAAACAACACATGCAAAATGGCTTATAATGCCTAGAGATATGTATTTTTGTTAGTAGTACTAGAAAAATGATCTTTTGTAAGGTTTCTAAAGACACAAGTTTGTTTTTTTATTCAATATAACAGTGTGACTGTCAACCTAAATATGAAAGGTTTATAATCATAACTCCAAAACCAAACATGAAATTTGTCTAAAAAAGCCTGTAATATTGAATTTATGTGAGTTTGACCTGAATCAGGTATTTAGGAAAGGTTCAAAAATACAAAAATCAGGTTTTACTGGCCTCATATTGGTCAAACTCAAAATGTCAGTTTATGAAACATAACTCCAAAAATACACATGCAATATGTCTAATAATGCCTGAAGAAATGCATCTTTGAGAGTTTTCCTGAAAAAAAAAACATTTGGTACCGTTTGCAAAAACAAAAAGTAATGTTTTACTCAATTTGACAGTAATGTACTTAGAATCCTGAGATAATGCGAATAAAGCAATAAAAATGTATTCCAACATAATTCCTAATCCAAACGTGCAAAGTGTCTAAAAATGCCTGTGATATTGAATACATGTGAGTTTTACTAGATACAGTTGTTTTTCTATGGTTTGCAAATACAAAAATGAGGTATTACTCAATATGACTGTATACTGTAACACTCAATATGACAGTTATTTAAACATAACTCCTACACCACACATGGACAATGGCTAATAATGCCTGAAATAATGCATCTTTGGGAGTTTTACTGGAAACATATACTTTTTTAAATCTTGCAAATGCAAAAAGTAGTTTTTTAATCAATATGACTATGATGTTCTTAGAATCCTGAGATAATGCGAAAAAAGCAATAAAAATGTATTCAAACATAACTTCTAAACAACACATGCAAAATGGCTAATAATGCCTAGAGATATGTATTTTTGTTAGTAGTACTAGAAAAATGATCTTTTGTAAGGTTTCTAAAGACACAAGTTTGTTTTTTTATTCAATATAACAGTGTGACTGTCAACCTAAATATGAAAGGTTTATAATCATAACTCCAAAACCAAACATGAAATTTGTCTAAAAAAGCCTGTTATATTGAATTTATGTGAGTTTGACCTGAATCAGGTATTTTGGAAAGGTTCAAAAATACAAAAATCAGGTTTTACTGGCCTCATATTGGTCAAACTCAAAATGTCAGTTTATGAAACATAACTCCAAAAATACACATGCAATATGTCTAATAATGCCTGAAGAAATGCATCTTTGAGAGTTTTCCTGAAAAAAAAAACATTTGGTACCGTTTGCAAAAACAAAAAGTAATGTTTTACTCAATTTGACAGTAATGTACTTAGAATCCTGAGATAATGCGAATAAAGCAATAAAAATGTATTCCAACAAAATTCCTAATCCAAACGTGCAAAGTGTCTAAAAATGCCTGTGATATTGAATACATGTGAGTTTTACTAGATACAGTTGTTTTTCTATGGTTTGCAAATACAAAAATGAGGTATTACTCAATATGACTGTATACTGTAACGCTCAATATGACAGTTATTTAAACATAACTCCTACACCACACATGGAAAATGGCTAATAATGCCTGAAATAATGCATCTTTGGGAGTTTTACTCGAAACATATGCTTTTTTAAATCTTGCAAATGCAAAAAGTAGTTTTTAATCAATATGACTATAATGTTCTTAGAATCCTGAGATAATGCGAAAAAAGCAATAAAAATGTATTCAAACATAACTTCTAAACAACACATGCAAAATGGCTTATAATGCCTAGAGATATGTATTTTTGTTAGTAGTACTAGAAAAATGATCTTTTGTAAGGTTTCTAAAGACACAAGTTTGTTTTTTTTATTCAATATAACAGTGTGACTGTCAACCTAAATATGAAAGGTTTATAATCATAACTCCAAAACCAAACATGAAATTTGTCTAAAAAAGCCTGTAATATTGAATTTATGTGAGTTTGACCTGAATCAGGTATTTTGGAAAGGTTCAAAAATACAAAAATCAGGTTTTACTGGCCTCATATTGGTCAAGCTCAAAATGTCAGTTTATGAAACATAACTCCAAAAATACACATGCAATTAGTCTAATAATGCCTGAAGAAATGCATCTTTGAGAGTTTCCCTGAAAAAAAAAACATTTGGTACCGTTTGCAAAAACAAAAAGTAATGTTTTACTCAATTTGACAGTAATGTACTTAGAATCCTGAGATAATGCGAATAAAGCAATAAAGATGTATTCCAACATAATTCCTAATCCAAACGTGCAAAGTGTCTAAAAATGCCTGTGATATTGAATACATGTGAGTTTTACTAGATACAGTTGTTTTTCTATGGTTTGCAAATACAAAAATGAGGTATTACTCAATATGACTGTATACTGTAACACTCAATATGACAGTTATTTAAACATAACTCCTACACCACACATGGACAATGGCTAATAATGCCTGAAATAATGCATCTTTGGGAGTTTTACTGGAAACATATACTTTTTTAAATCTTGCAAATGCAAAAAGTAGTTTTTTAATCAATATGACTATGATGTTCTTAGAATCCTGAGATAATGCGAAAAAAGCAATAAAAATGTATTCAAACATAACTTCTAAACAACACATGCAAAATGGCTAATAATGCCTAGAGATATGTATTTTTGTTAGTAGTACTAGAAAAATGATCTTTTGTAAGGTTTCTAAAGACACAAGTTAGTTTTTTTATTCAATATAACAGTGTGACTGTCAACCTAAATATGAAAGGTTTATAATCATAACTCCAAAACCAAACATGAAATTTGTCTAAAAAAGCCTGTTATATTGAATTTATGTGAGTTTGACCTGAATCAGGTATTTTGGAAAGGTTCAAAAATACAAAAATCAGGTTTTACTGGCCTCATATTGGTCAAACTCAAAATGTCAGTTTATGAAACATAACTCCAAAAATACACATGCAATATGTCTAATAATGCCTGAAGAAATGCATCTTTGAGAGTTTTCCTGAAAAAAAAAAACAATTGGTACCGTTTGCAAAAACAAAAAGTAATGTTTTACTCAATTTCACAGTAATGTACTTAGAATCCTGAGATAATGCGAATAAAGCAATAAAAATGTATTCCAACAAAATTCCTAATCCAAACGTGCAAAGTGTCTAAAAATGCCTGTGATATTGAATACATGTGAGTTTTACTAGATACAGTTGTTTTTCTATGGTTTGCAAATACAAAAATGAGGTATTACTCAATATGACTGTATACTGTAACACTCAATATGACAGTTATTTAAACATAACTCCTACACCACACATGGAAAATGGCTAATAATGCCTGAAATAATGCATCTTTGGGAGTTTTACTCGAAACATATGCTTTTTTAAATCTTGCAAATGCAAAAAGTAGTTTTTTAATCAATATGACTATAATGTTCTTAGAATCCTGAGATAATGCGAAAAAAGCAATAAAAATGTATTCAAACATAACTTCTAAACAACACATGCAAAATGGCTTATAATGCCTAGAGATATGTATTTTTGTTAGTAGTACTAGAAAAATGATCTTTTGTAAGGTTTCTAAAGACACAAGTTAGTTTTTTTATTCAATATAACAGTGTGACTGTCAACCTAAATATGAAAGGTTTATAATCATAACTCCAAAACCAAACATGAAATTTGTCTAAAAAAGCCTGTAATATTGAATTTATGTGAGTTTGACCTGAATCAGGTATTTTGGAAAGGTTCAAAAATACAAAAATCAGGTTTTACTGGCCTCATATTGGTCAAGCTCAAAATGTCAGTTTATGAAACATAACTCCAAAAATACACATGCAATTAATCTAATAATGCCTGAAGAAATGCATCTTTGAGAGTTTCCCTGAAAAAAAAAACATTTGGTACCGTTTGCAAAAACAAAAAGTAATGTTTTACTCAATTTGACAGTAATGTACTTAGAATCCTGAGATAATGCGAATAAAGCAATAAAGATGTATTCCAACATAATTCCTAATCCAAACGTGCAAAGTGTCTAAAAATGCCTGTGATATTGAATACATGTGAGTTTTACTAGATACAGTTGTTTTTCTATGGTTTGCAAATACAAAAATGAGGTATTACTCAATATGACTGTATACTGTAACACTCAATATGACAGTTATTTAAACATAACTCCTACACCACACATGGAAAATGGCTAATAATGCCTGAAATAATGCATCTTTGGGAGTTTTACTCGAAACATATGCTTTTTTAAATCTTGCAAATGCAAAAAGTAGTTTTTTAATCAATATGACTATAATGTTCTTAGAATCCTGAGATAATGCGAAAAAAGCAATAAAAATGTATTCAAACATAACTTCTAAACAACACATGCAAAATGGCTTATAATGCCTAGAGATATGTATTTTTGTTAGTAGTACTAGAAAAATGATCTTTTGTAAGGTTTCTAAAGACACAAGTTAGTTTTTTTATTCAATATAACAGTGTGACTGTCAACCTAAATATGAAAGGTTTATAATCATAACTCCAAAACCAAACATGAAATTTGTCTAAAAAAGCCTGTAATATTGAATTTATGTGAGTTTGACCTGAATCAGGTATTTTGGAAAGGTTCAAAAATACAAAAATCAGGTTTTACTGGCCTCATATTGGTCAAGCTCAAAATGTCAGTTTATGAAACATAACTCCAAAAATACACATGCAATTAGTCTAATAATGCCTGAAGAAATGCATCTTTGAGAGTTTCCCTGAAAAAAAAAACATTTGGTACCGTTTGCAAAAACAAAAAGTAATGTTTTACTCAATTTGACAGTAATGTACTTAGAATCCTGAGATAATGCGAATAAAGCAATAAAGATGTATTCCAACATAATTCCTAATCCAAACGTGCAAAGTGTCTAAAAATGCCTGTGATATTGAATACATGTGAGTTTTACTAGATACAGTTGTTTTTCTATGGTTTGCAAATACAAAAATGAGGTATTACTCAATATGACTGTATACTGTAACACTCAATATGACAGTTATTTAAACATAACTCCTACACCACACATGGAAAATGGCTAATAATGCCTGAAATAATGCATCTTTGGGAGTTTTACTCGAAACATATGCTTTTTTAAATCTTGCAAATGCAAAAAGTAGTTTTTTAATCAATATGACTATAATGTTCTTAAAATCCTGAGATAATGCGAAAAAAGCAATAAAAATGTATTCAAACATAACTTCTAAACAACACATGCAAAATGGCTTATAATGCCTAGAGATATGTATTTTTGTTAGTAGTACTAGAAAAATGATCTTTTGTAAGGTTTCTAAAGACACAAGTTTGTTTTTTTATTGAATATAACAGTGTGACTGTCAACCTAAATATGAAACGTTTATAATCATAACTCCAAAACCAAACATGAAATTTGTCTAAAAAAGCCTGTAATATTGAATTTATGTGAGTTTGACCTGAATCAGGTATTTTGGAAAGGTTCAAAAATACAAAAATCAGGTTTTACTGGCCTCATATTGGTCAAACTCAAAATGTCAGTTTATGAAACATAACTCCAAAAATACACATGCAATATGTCTAATAATGCCTGAAGAAATGCATCTTTGAGAGTTTTCCTGAAAAAAAAAACATTTGGTACCGTTTGCAAAAACAAAAAGTAATGTTTTACTCAATTTGACAGTAATGTACTTAGAATCCTGAGATAATGCGAATAAAGCAATAAAAATGTATTCCAACATAATTCCTAATCCAAACGTGCAACGTGTCTAAAAATGCCTGTGATATTGAATACATGTGAGTTTTACTAGATACAGTTGTTTTTCAATGGTTTGCAAATACAAAAATGAGGTATTACTCAATATGACTGTATACTGTAACTCAATATGACAGTTATTTAAACATAACTCCTACACCACACATGGACAATGGCTAATAATGCCTGAAATAATGCATCTTTGGGAGTTTTACTGGAAACATATACTTTTTTAAATCTTGCAAATGCAAAAAGTAGTTTTTTAATCAATATGACTATGATGTTCTTAGAATCCTGAGATAATGCGAAAAAAGCAATAAAAATGTATTCAAACATAACTTCTAAACAACACATGCAAAATGGCTAATAATGCCTAGAGATATGTATTTTTGTTAGTAGTACTAGAAAAATGATCTTTTGTAAGGTTTCTAAAGACACAAGTTAGTTTTTTTATTCAATATAACAGTGTGACTGTCAACCTAAATATGAAAGGTTTATAATCATAACTCCAAAACCAAACATGAAATTTGTCTAAAAAAGCCTGTTATATTGAATTTATGTGAGTTTGACCTGAATCAGGTATTTTGGAAAGGTTCAAAAATACAAAAATCAGGTTTTACTGGCCTCATATTGGTCAAGCTCAAAATGTCAGTTTATGAAACATAACTCCAAAAATACACATGCAATATGTCTAATAATACCTGAAGAAATGCATCTTTGAGAGTTTTCCTGAAAAAAAAAACATTTGGTACCGTTTGCAAAAACAAAAAGTAATGTTTTACTCAATTTGACAGTAATGTACTTAGAATCCTGAGATAATGCGAATAAAGCAATAAAAATGTATTCCAACATAATTCCTAATCCAAACGTGCAAAGTGTCTAAAAATGCCTGTGATATTGAATACATGTGAGTTTTACTAGATACAGTTGTTTTTCTATGGTTTGCAAATACAAAAATGAGGTATTACTCAATATGACTGTATACTGTAACACTCAATATGACAGTTATTTAAACATAACTCCTACACCACACATGGAAAATGGCTAATAATGCCTGAAATAATGCATCTTTGGGAGTTTTACTGGAAACATATGCTTTTTTAAATCTTGCAAATGCAAAAAGTAGTTTTTTACTCAATATGACTATAATGTTCTTAGAATCCTGAGATAATGCGAAAAAAGCAATAAAAATGTATTCAAACATAACTTCTAAACAACACATGCAAAATGGCTAATAATGCCTGGAGATATGTATTTTTGTTAGTAGTACTAGAAAAATGATCTTTTGTAAGGTTTCTAAAGACACAAGTTAGTTTTTTTATTCAATATAACAGTGTGACTGTCAACCTAAATATGAAAGGTTTATAATCATAACTCCAAAACCAAACATGAAATTTGTCTAAAAAAGCCTGTAATATTGAATTTATGTGAGTTTGACCTGAATCAGGTATTTTGTAAAGGTTCAAAAATCAGGTTTTACTGGCCTCATATTGGTCAAACTCAAAATGTCAGTTTATGAAACATAACTCCAAAAATACACATGCAATATGTCTAATAATGCCTGAAGAAATGCATCTTTGAGAGTTTTCCTGAAAAAAAAACATTTGGTACCGTTTGCAAAAACAAAAAGTAATGTTTTACTCAATTTGACAGTAATGTACTTAGAATCCTGAGATAATGCGAATAAAGCAATAAAAATGTATTCCAACATAATTCCTAATCCAAACGTGCAAAGTGTCTAAAAATGCCTGTGATATTGAATACATGTGAGTTTTACTAGATACAGTTGTTTTTCTATGGTTTGCAAATACAAAAATGAGGTATTACTCAATATGACTGTATACTGTAACACTCAATATGACAGTTATTTAAACATAACTCCTACACCACATATGGAAAATGGCTAATAATGCCTGAAATAATGCATCTTTAGGAGTTTTACTGGAAACATATGCTTTTTTAAATCTTGCAAATGCAAAAAGTAGTTTTTTAATCAATATGACTATAATGTTCTTAGAATCCTGAGATAATGCGAAAAAAGCAATAAAAATGTATTCAAACATAACTTCTAAACAACACATGCAAAATGGCTAATAATGCCTAGAGATATGTATTTTTGTTAGTAGTACTAGAAAAATGATCTTTTGTAAGGTTTCTAAAGACACAAGTTAGTTTTTTTATTCAATATAACAGTGTGACTGTCAACCTAAATATGAAAGGTTTATAATCATAACTCCAAAACCAAACATGAAATTTGTCTAAAAAAGCCTGTAATATTGAATTTATGTGAGTTTGACCTGAATCAGGTATTTTGGAAAGGTTCAAAAATACAAAAATCAGGTTTTACTGGCCTCATATTGGTCAAACTCAAAATGTCAGTTTATGAAACATAACTCCAAAAATACACATGCAATATGTCTAATAATGCCTGAAGAAATGCATCTTTGAGAGTTTTCCTGAAAAAAAAATTATTTGGTACCGTTTGCAAAAACAAAAAGTAATGTTTTACTCAATTTGACAGTAATGTACTTAGAATCCTGAGATAATGCGAATAAAGCAATAAAAATGTATTCCAACATAATTCCTAATCCAAACGTGCAAAGTGTCTAAAAATGCCTGTGATATTGAATACATGTGAGTTTTACTAGATACAGTTGTTTTTCAATGGTTTGCAAATACAAAAATGAGGTATTACTCAATATGACTGTATACTGTAACACTCAATATGACAGTTATTTAAACATAACTCCTACACCACACATGGAAAATGGCTAATAATGCCTGAAATAATGCATCTTTGGGAGTTTTACTGGAAACATATACTTTTTTAAATCTTGCAAATGCAAAAAGTAGTTTTTTAATCAATATGACTATGATGTTCTTAGAATCCTGAGATAATGCGAAAAAAGCAATAAAAATGTATTCAAACATAACTTCTAAACAACACATGCAAAATGGCTAATAATGCCTAGAGATATGTATTTTTTTTAGTAGTACTAGAAAAATGATCTTTTGTAAGGTTTCTAAAGACAAAAGTTAGTTTTTTTATTCAATATAACAGTGTGACTGTCAACCTAAATATGAAAGGTTTATAATCATAACTCCAAAACCAAACATGAAATTTGTCTAAAAAAGCCTGTAATATTGAATTTATGTGAGTTTGACCTGAATCAGGTATTTTGGAAAGGTTCAAAAATACAAAAATCCGGTTTTACTGGCCTCATATTGGTCAAACTCAAAATGTCAGTTTATGAAACATAACTCCAAAAATACACATGCAATATGTCTAATAATGCCTGAAGAAATGCATCTTTGAGAGTTTTCCTGAAAATAAAAAACATTTGGTACCGTTTGCAAAAACAAAAAGTAATGTTTTACTCAATTTGACAGTAATGTACTTAGAATCCTGAGATAATAAGAATAAAGCAATAAAAATGTATTCCAACATAATTCCTAATCCAAACGTGCAAAGTGTCTAAAAATGCCTGTGATATTGAATACATGTGAGTTTTACTAGATACAGTTGTTTTACTATGGTTTGCAAATACAAAAATGAGGTATTACTCAATATGACTGTATACTGTAACACTCAATATGACAGTTATTTAAACATAACTCCTACACCACACATGGAAAATGGCTAATAATGCCTGAAATAATGCATCTTTGGGAGTTTTACTGGAAACATATGCTTTTTTAAATCTTGCAAATGCAAAAAGTAGTTTTTTAATCAATATGACTATAATGTTCTTAGAATCCTGAGATAATGCGAAAAAAGCAATAAAAATGTATTCAAACATAACTTCTAAACAACACATGCAAAATGGCTAATAATGCCTAGAGATATGTATTTTTGTTAGTAGTACTAGAAAAATGATCTTTTGTAAGGTTTCTAAAGACACAAGTTAGCTTTTTTATTCAATATAACAGTGTGACTGTCAACCTAAATATGAAAGGTTTATAATCATAACTCCAAAACCAAACATGAAATTTGTCTAAAAAAGCCTGTAATATTGAATTTATGTGAGTTTGACCTGAATCAGGTATTTAGGAAAGGTTCAAAAATACAAAAATCTGGTTTTACTGGCCTCATATTGGTCAAACTCAAAATGTCAGTTTATGAAACATAACTCCAAAAATACACATGCAATATGTCTAATAATGCCTGAAGAAATGCATCTTTGAGAGTTTTCCTGAAAAAAAAAACATTTGGTACCGTTTGCAAAAACAAAAAGTAATGTTTTACTCAATTTGACAGTAATGTACTTAGAATCCTGAGATAATGCGAATAAAGCAATAAAAATGTATTCCAACATAATTCCTAATCCAAACGTGCAAAGTGTCTAAAAATGCCTGTGATATTGAATACATGTGAGTTTTACTAGATACAGTTGTTTTTCTATGGTTTGCAAATACAAAAATGAGGTATTACTCAATATGACTGTATACTGTAACACTCAATATGACAGTTATTTAAACATAACTCCTACACCACACATAGAAAATGGCTAATAATGCCTGAAATAATGCATCTTTGGGAGTTTTACTGGAAACATATACTTTTTTAAATCTTGCAAATGCAAAAAGTAGTTTTTTAATCAATATGACTATGATGTTCTTAGAATCCTGAGATAATGCGAAAAAAGCAATAAAAATGTATTCAAACATAACTTCTAAACAACACATGCAAAATGGCTAATAATGCCTAGAGATATGTATTTTTGTTAGTAGTACTAGAAAAATGATCTTTTGTAAGGTTTCTAAAGACACAAGTTAGTTTTTTTATTCAATATAACAGTGTGACTGTCAACCTAAATATGAAAGGTTTATAATCATAACTCCAAAACCAAACATGAAATGTGTCTAAAAAAGCCTGTAATATTGAATTTATGTGAGTTTGACCTGAATCGGGTATTTTGGAAAGGTTCAAAAATACAAAAATCAGGTTTTACTGGCCTCATATTGGTCAAGCTCAAAATGTCAGTTTATGAAACATAACTCCAAAAATACACATGCAATTAGTCTAATAATGCCTGAAGAAATGCATCTTTGAGAGTTTTCCTGAAAAAAAAAACATTTGGTACCGTTTGCAAAAACAAAAAGTAATGTTTTACTCAATTTGACAGTAATGTACTTAGAATCCTGAGATAATGCGAATAAAGCAATAAAAATGTATTCCAACATAATTCCTAATCCAAACGTGCAAAGTGTCTAAAAATGCCTGTGATATTGAATACATGTGAGTTTTACTAGATACAGTTGTTTTTCTATGGTTTGCAAATACAAAAATGAGGTATTACTCAATATGACTGTATACTGTAACACTCAATATGACAGTTATTTAAACATAACTCCTACACCACACATGGAAAATGGCTTTTAATGCCTGAAATAATGCATCTTTGGGAGTTTTACTCGAAACATATGCTTTTTTAAATCTTGCAAATGCAAAAAGTAGTTTTTTAATCAATATGACTATAATGTTCTTAGAATCCTGAGATAATGCGAAAAAAGCAATAAAAATGTATTCAAACATAACTTCTAAACAACACATGCAAAATGGCTTATAATGCCTAGAGATATGTATTTTTGTTAGTAGTACTAGAAAAATGATCTTTTGTAAGGTTTCTAAAGACACAAGTTTGTTTTTTTATTCAATATAACAGTGTGACTGTCAACCTAAATATGAAAGGTTTATAATCATAACTCCAAAACCAAACATGAAATTTGTCTAAAAAAGCCTGTAATATTGAATTTATGTGAGTTTGACCTGAATCAGGTATTTTGGAAAGGTTCAAAAATACAAAAATCAGGTTTTACTGGCCTCATATTGGTCAAACTCAAAATGTCAGTTTATGAAACATAACTCCAAAAATACACATGCAATATGTCTAATAATGCCTGAAGAAATGCATCTTTGAGAGTTTTCCTGAAAAAAAAAACATTTGGTACCGTTTGCAAAAACAAAAAGTAATGTTTTACTCAATTTGACAGTAATGTACTTAGAATCCTGAGATAATGCGAATAAAGCAATAAAAATGTATTCCAACATAATTCCTAATCCAAACGTGCAAAGTGTCTAAAAATGCCTGTGATATTGAATACATGTGAGTTTTACTAGATACAGTTGTTTTTCAATGGTTTGCAAATACAAAAATGAGGTATTACTCAATATGACTGTATACTGTAACACTCAATATGACAGTTATTTAAACATAACTCCTACACCACACATGGACAATGGCTAATAATGCCTGAAATAATGCATCTTTGGGAGTTTTACTGTAAACGTATACTTTTTTAAATCTTGCAAATGCAAAAAGTAGTTTTTTAATCAATATGACTATGATGTTCTTAGAATCCTGAGATAATGCGAAAAAAGCAATAAAAATGTATTCAAACATAACTTCTAAACAACACATGCAAAATGGCTAATAATGCCTAGAGATATGTATTTTTGTTAGTAGTACTAGAAAAATGATCTTTTGTAAGGTTTCTAAAGACACAAGTTAGTTTTTTTATTCAATATAACAGTGTGACTGTCAACCTAAATATGAAAGGTTTATAATCATAACTCCAAAACCAAACATGAAATTTGTCTAAAAAAGCCTGTTATATTGAATTTATGTGAGTTTGACCTGAATCAGGTATTTTGGAAAGGTTCAAAAATACAAAAATCAGGTTTTACTGGCCTCATATTGGTCAAACTCAAAATGTCAGTTTATGAAACATAACTCCAAAAATACACATGCAATATGTCTAATAATGCCTGAAGAAATGCATCTTTGAGAGTTTTCCTGAAAAAAAAAACATTTGGTACCGTTTGCAAAAACAAAAAGTAATGTTTTACTCAATTTGACAGTAATGTACTTAGAATCCTGAGATAATGCGAATAAAGCAATAAAAATGTATTCCAACATAATTCCTAATCCAAACGTGCAAAGTGTCTAAAAATGCCTGTGATATTGAATACATGTGAGTTTTACTAGATACAGTTGTTTTTCTATGGTTTGCAAATACAAAAATGAGGTATTACTCAATATGACTGTATACTGTAACACTCAATATGACAGTTATTTAAACATAACTCCTACACCACACATGGAAAATGGCTAATAATGCCTGAAATAATGCATCTTTGGGAGTTTTACTGGAAACATATGCTTTTTTAAATCTTGCAAATGCAAAAAGTAGTTTTTTACTCAATATGACTATAATGTTCTTAGAATCCTGAGATAATGCGAAAAAAGCAATAAAAATGTATTCAAACATAACTTCTAAACAACACATGCAAAATGGCTAATAATGCCTGGAGATATGTATTTTTGTTAGTAGTACTAGAAAAATGATCTTTTGTAAGGTTTCTAAAGACACAAGTTAGTTTTTTTATTCAATATAACAGTGTGACTGTCAACCTAAATATGAAAGGTTTATAATCATAACTCCAAAACCAAACATGAAATTTGTCTAAAAAAGCCTGTAATATTGAATTTATGTGAGTTTGACCTGAATCAGGTATTTTGGAAAGGTTCAAAAATACAAAAATCAGGTTTTACTGGCCTCATATTGGTCAAACTCAAAATGTCAGTTTATGAAACATAACTCCAAAAATACACATGCAATATGTCTAATAATGCCTGAAGAAATGCATCTTTGAGAGTTTTCCTGAAAAAAAAATTATTTGGTACCGTTTGCAAAAACAAAAAGTAATGTTTTACTCAATTTGACAGTAATGTACTTAGAATCCTGAGATAATGCGAATAAAGCAATAAAAATGTATTCCAACATAATTCCTAATCCAAACGTGCAAAGTGTCTAAAAATGCCTGTGATATTGAATACATGTGAGTTTTACTAGATACAGTTGTTTTTCTATGGTTTGCAAATACAAAAATGAGGTATTACTCAATATGACTGTATACTGTAACACTCAATATGACAGTTATTTAAACATAACTCCTACACCACACATGGAAAATGGCTAATAATGCCTGAAATAATGCATCTTTGGGAGTTTTACTGGAAACATATACTTTTTTAAATCTTGCAAATGCAAAAAGTAGTTTTTTAATCAATATGACTATGATGTTCTTAGAATCCTGAGATAATGCGAAAAAAGCAATAAAAATGTATTCAAACATAACTTCTAAACAACACATGCAAAATGGCTAATAATGCCTAGAGATATGTATTTTTTTTAGTAGTACTAGAAAAATGATCTTTTGTAAGGTTTCTAAAGACAAAAGTTAGTTTTTTTATTCAATATAACAGTGTGACTGTCAACCTAAATATGAAAGGTTTATAATCATAACTCCAAAACCAAACATGAAATTTGTCTAAAAAAGCCTGTAATATTGAATTTATGTGAGTTTGACCTGAATCAGGTATTTTGGAAAGGTTCAAAAATACAAAAATCCGGTTTTACTGGCCTCATATTGGTCAAACTCAAAATGTCAGTTTATGAAACATAACTCCAAAAATACACATGCAATATGTCTAATAATGCCTGAAGAAATGCATCTTTGAGAGTTTTCCTGAAAATAAAAAACATTTGGTACCGTTTGCAAAAACAAAAAGTAATGTTTTACTCAATTTGACAGTAATGTACTTAGAATCCTGAGATAATGCGAATAAAGCAATAAAAATGTATTCCAACATAATTCCTAATCCAAACGTGCAAAGTGTCTAAAAATGCCTGTGATATTGAATACATGTGAGTTTTACTAGATACAGTTGTTTTTCTATGGTTTGCAAATACAAAAATGAGGTATTACTCAATATGACTGTATACTGTAACACTCAATATGACAGTTATTTAAACATAACTCCTACACCACATATGGAAAATGGCTAATAATGCCTGAAATAATGCATCTTTGGGAGTTTTACTGGAAACATATGCTTTTTTAAATCTTGCAAATGCAAAAAGTAGTTTTTTAATCAATATGACTATAATGTTCTTAGAATCCTGAGATAATGCGAAAAAAGCAATAAAAATGTATTCAAACATAACTTCTAAACAACACATGCAAAATGGCTAATAATGCCTAGAGATATGTATTTTTGTTAGTAGTACTAGAAAAATGATCTTTTGTAAGGTTTCTAAAGACACAAGTTAGTTTTTTTATTCAATATAACAGTGTGACTGTCAACCTAAATATGAAAGGTTTATAATCATAACTCCAAAACCAAACATGAAATTTGTCTAAAAAAGCCTTTAATATTGAATTTATGTGAGTTTGACCTGAATCAGGTATTTTGGAAAGGTTCAAAAATACAAAAATCAGGTTTTACTGGCCTCATATTGGTCAAACTCAAAATGTCAGTTTATGAAACATAACTCCAAAAATACACATGCAATATGTCTAATAATGCCTGAAGAAATGCATCTTTGAGAGTTTTCCTGAAAATAAAAAACATTTGGTACCGTTTGCAAAAACAAAAAGTAATGTTTTACTCAATTTGACAGTAATGTACTTAGAATCCTGAGATAATGCGAATAAAGCAATAAAAATGTATTCCAACATAATTCCTAATCCAAACGTGCAAAGTGTCTAAAAATGGCTGTGATATTGAATACATGTGAGTTTTACTAGATACAGTTGTTTTTCTATGGTTTGCAAATACAAAAATGAGGTATTACTCAATATGACTGTATACTGTAACACTCAATATGACAGTTATTTAAACATAACTCCTACACCACATATGGAAAATGGCTAATAATGCCTGAAATAATGCATCTTTGGGAGTTTTACTGGAAACATATGTTTTTTTAAATCTTGCAAATGCAAAAAGTAGTTTTTTAATCAATATGACTATAATGTTCTTAGAATCCTGAGATAATGCGAAAAAAGCAATAAAAATGTATTCAAACATAACTTCTAAACAACACATGCAAAATGGCTAATAATGCCTAGAGATATGTATTTTTGTTAGTAGTACTAGAAAAATGATCTTTTGTAAGGTTTCTAAAGACACAAGTTAGTTTTTTTATTCAATATAACAGTGTGACTGTCAACCTAAATATGAAAGGTTTATAATAATAACTCCAAAACCAAACATGAAATTTGTCTAAAAAAGCCTGTAATATTGAATTTATGTGAGTTTGACCTGAATCAGGTATTTTGGAAAGGTTCAAAAATACAAAAATCAGGTTTTACTGGCCTCATATTGGTCAAACTCAAAATGTCAGTTTATGAAACATAACTCCAAAAATACACATGCAATATGTCTAATAATGCCTGAAGAAATGCATCTTTGAGAGTTTTCCTGAAAAAAAAATTATTTGGTACCGTTTGCAAAAACAAAAAGTAATGTTTTACTCAATTTGACAGTAATGTACTTAGTATCCTGAGATAATGCGAATAAAGCAATAAAAATGTATTCCAACATAATTCCTAATCCAAACGTGCAAAGTGTCTAAAAATGCCTGTGATATTGAATACATGTGAGTTTTACTAGATACAGTTGTTTTTCTATGGTTTGCAAATACAAAAATGAGGTATTACTCAATATGACTGTATACTGTAACACTCAATATGACAGTTATTTAAACATAACTCCTACACCACACATAGAAAATGGCTAATAATGCCTGAAATAATGCATCTTTGGGAGTTTTACTGGAAACATATACTTTTTTAAATCTTGCAAATGCAAAAAGTAGTTTTTTAATCAATATGACTATGATGTTCTTAGAATCCTGAGATAATGCGAAAAAAGCAATAAAAATGTATTCAAACATAACTTCTAAACAACACATGCAAAATGGCTAATAATGCCTAGAGATATGTATTTTTGTTAGTAGTACTAGAAAAATGATCTTTTGTAAGGTTTCTAAAGACACAAGTTAGTTTTTTTATTCAATATAACAGTGTGACTGTCAACCTAAATATGAAACGTTTATAATCATAACTCCAAAACCAAACATGAAATTTGTCTAAAAAAGCCTGTAATATTGAATTTATGTGAGTTTGACCTGAATCAGGTATTTTGGAAAGGTTCAAAAATACAAAAATCAGGTTTTACTGGCCTCATATTGGTCAAACTCAAAATGTCAGTTTATGAAACATAACTCCAAAAATACACATGCAATATGTCTAATACTGCCTGAAGAAATGCATCTTTGAGAGTTTTCCTGAAAAAAAAAACATTTGGTACCGTTTGCAAAAACAAAAAGTAATGTTTTACTCAATTTGACAGTAATGTACTTAGAATCCTGAGATAATGCGAATAAAGCAATAAAAATGTATTCCAACATAATTCCTAATCCAAACGTGCAAAGTGTCTAAAAATGCCTGTGATATTGAATACATGTGAGTTTTACTAGATATAGTTGTTTTTCTATGGTTTGCAAATACAAAAATGAGGTATTACTCAATATGACTGTATACTGTAACACTCAATATGACAGTTATTTAAACATAACTCCTACACCACACATGGAAAATGGCTAATAATGCCTGAAATAATGTATCTTTGGGAGTTTTACTGGAAACATATGCTTTTTTAAATCTTGCAAATGCAAAAAGTAGTTTTTTAATCAATATGACTATAATGTTCTTAGAATCCTGAGATAATGCGAAAAAAGCAATAAAAATGTATTCAAACATAACTTCTAAACAACACATGCAAAATGGCTAATAATGCCTAGAGATATGTATTTTTGTTAGTAGTACTAGAAAAATGATCTTTTGTAAGGTTTCTAAAGACACAAGTTAGTTTTTTTATTCAATATAACAGTGTGACTGTCAACCTAAATATGAAAGGTTTATAATCATAACTCCAAAACCAAACATGAAATTTGTCTAAAAAAGCCTGTAATATTGAATTTATGTGAGTTTGACCTGAATCAGGTATTTTGGAAAGGTTCAAAAATACAAAAATCAGGTTTTACTGGCCTCATATTGGTCAAACTCAAAATGTCAGTTTATGAAACATAACTCCAAAAATACACATGCAATATGTCTAATAATGCCTGAAGAAATGCATCTTTGAGAGTTTCGCTGAAAAAAAACCATTTGGTACCGTTTGCAAAAACAAAAAGTAATGTTTTACTCAATTTGACAGTAATGTACTTAGAATACTGAGATAATGCGAATAAAGCAATAAAAATGTATTCCAACATAATTCCTAATCCAAACGTGCAAAGTGTCTAAAAATGCCTGTGATATTGAATACATGTGAGTTTTACTAGATACAGTTGTTTTTCTATGGTTTGCAAATACAAAAATGAGGTATTACTCAATATGACTGTATACTGTAACACTCAATATGACAGTTATTTAAACATAACTCCTACACCACACATGGAAAATGGCTAATAATGCCTGAAATAATGCATCTTTGGGAGTTTTACTGGAAACATATGCTTTTTTAAATCTTGCAAATGCAAAAAGTAGTTTTTTACTCAATATGACTATAATGTTCTTAGAATCCTGAGATAATGCGAAAAAAGCAATAAAAATGTATTCAAACATAACTTCTAAACAACACATGCAAAATGGCTAATAATGCCTGGAGATATGTATTTTTGTTAGTAGTACTAGAAAAATTATCTTTTGTAAGGTTTCTAAAGACACAAGTTAGTTTTTTTATTCAATATAACAGTGTGACTGTCAACCTAAATATGAAAGGTTTATAATCATAACTCCAAAACCAAACATGAAATTTGTCTAAAAAATCCTGTAATATTGAATTTATGTGAGTTTGACCTGAATCAGGTATTTTGGAAAGGTTCAAAAATACAAAAATCAGGTTTTACTGGCCTCATATTGGTCAAACTCAAAATGTCAGTTTATGAAACATAACTCCAAAAATACACATGCAATATGTCTAATAATGCCTGAAGAAATGCATCTTTGAGAGTTTTCCTGAAAAAAAAACATTTGGTACCGTTTGCAAAAACAAAAAGTAATGTTTTACTCAATTTGACAGTAATGTACTTAGAATCCTGAGATAATGCGAATAAAGCAATAAAAATGTATTCCAACATAATTCCTAATCCAAACGTGCAAAGTGTCTAAAAATGCCTGTGATATTGAATACATGTGAGTTTTACTAGATACAGTTGTTTTTCTATGGTTTGCAAATACAAAAATGAGGTATTACTCAATATGACTGTATACTGTAACACTCAATATGACAGTTATTTAAACATAACTCCTACACCACACATGGAAAATGGCTAATAATGCCTGATATAATGCATCTTTGGGAGTTTTACTGGAAACATATGCTTTTTTAAATCTTGCAAATGCAAAAAGTAGTTTTTTACTCAATATGACTATAATGTTCTTAGAATCCTGAGATAATGCGAAAAAAGCAATAAAAATGTATTCAAACATAACTTCTAAACAACACATGCAAAATGGCTAATAATGCCTAGAGATATGTATTTTTGTTAGTAGTACTAGAAAAATGATCTTTTGTAAGGTTTCTAAAGACACAAGTTAGCTTTTTTATTCAATATAACAGTGTGACTGTCAACCTAAATATGAAACGTTTATAATCATAACTCCAAAACCAAACATGAAATTTGTCTAAAAAAGCCTGTAATATTGAATTTATGTGAGTTTGACCTGAATCAGGTATTTTGGAAAGGTTTAAAAATACAAAAATCAGGTTTTACTGGCCTCATATTGGTCAAACTCAAAATGTCAGTTTATGAAACATAACTCCAAAAATACACATGCAATATGTCTAATAATGCCTGAAGAAATGCATCTTTGAGAGTTTTCCTGAAAATAAAAAACATTTGGTACCGTTTGCAAAAACAAAAAGTAATGTTTTACTCAATTTGACAGTAATGTACTTAGAATCCTGAGATAATGCGAATAAAGCAATAAAAATGTATTCCAACATAATTCCTAATCCAAACGTGCAAAGTGTCTAAAAATGCCTGTGATATTGAATACATGTGAGTTTTACTAGATACAGTTGTTTTTCTATGGTTTGCAAATACAAAAATTAGGTATTACTCAATATGACTGTATACTGTAACACTCAATATGACAGTTATTTAAACATAACTCCTACACCACATATGGAAAATGGCTAATAATGCCTGAAATAATGCATCTTTGGGAGTTTTACTGGAAACATATGCTTTTTTAAATCTTGCAAATGCAAAAAGTAGTTTTTTAATCAATATGACTATAATGTTCTTAGAATCCTGAGATAATGCGAAAAAAGCAATAAAAATGTATTCAAACATAACTTCTAAACAACACATGCAAAATGGCTAATAATGCCTAGAGATATGTATTTTTGTTAGTAGTACTAGAAAAATGATCTTTTGTAAGGTTTCTAAAGACACAAGTTAGTTTTTTTATTCAATATAACAGTGTGACTGTCAACCTAAATATGAAAGGTTTATAATCATAACTCCAAAACCAAACATGATATTTGTCTAAAAAAGCCTGTAATATTGAATTTATGTGAGTTTGACCTGAATCAGGTATTTTGGAAAGGTTCAAAAATACAAAAATCAGGTTTTACTGGCCTCATATTGGTCAAACTCAAAATGTCAGTTTATGAAACATAACTCCAAAAATACACATGCAATATGTCTAATAATGCCTGAAGAAATGCATCTTTGAGAGTTTTCCTGAAAAAAAAATTATTTGGTACCGTTTGCAAAAACAAAAAGTAATGTTTTACTCAATTTGACAGTAATGTACTTAGTATCCTGAGATAATGCGAATAAAGCAATAAAAATGTATTCCAACATAATTCCTAATCCAAACGTGCAAAGTGTCTAAAAATGCCTGTGATATTGAATACATGTGAGTTTTACTAGATACAGTTGTTTTTCTATGGTTTGCAAATACAAAAATGAGGTATTACTCAATATGACTTTATACTGTAACACTCAATATGACAGTTATTTAAACATAACTCCTACACCACACATAGAAAATGGCTAATAATGCCTGAAATAATGCATCTTTGGGAGTTTTACTGGAAACATATACTTTTTTAAATCTTGCAAATGCAAAAAGTAGTTTTTTAATCAATATGACTATAATGTTCTTAGAATCCTGAGATAATGCGAAAAAAGCAATAAAAATGTATTCAAACTTAACTTCTAAACAACACATGCAAAATGGCTAATAATGCCTAGAGATATGTATTTTTGTTAGTAGTACTAGAAAAATGATCTTTTGTAAGGTTTCTAAAGACACAAGTTAGTTTTTTTATTCAATATAACAGTGTGACTGTCAACCTAAATATGAAACGTTTATAATCATAACTCCAAAACCAAACATGAAATTTGTCTAAAAAAGCCTGTAATATTGAATTTATGTGAGTTTGACCTGAATCAGGTATTTTGGAAAGGTTCAAAAATACAAAAATCAGGTTTTACTGGCCTCATATTGGTCAAGCTCAAAATGTCAGTTTATGAAACATAACTCCAAAAATACACATGCAATATGTCTAATACTGCCTGAAGAAATGCATCTTTGAGAGTTTTCCTGAAAAAAAAAACATTTGGTACCGTTTGCAAAAACAAAAAGTAATGTTTTACTCAATTTGACAGTAATGTACTTAGAATCCTGAGATAATGCGAATAAAGCAATAAAAATGTATTCCAACATAATTCCTAATCCAAAAGTGCAAAGTGTCTAAAAATGCCTGTGATATTGAATACATGTGAGTTTTACTAGATACAGTTGTTTTTCTATGGTTTGCAAATACAAAAATGAGGTATTACTCAATATGACTGTATACTGTAACACTCAATATGACAGTTATTTAAACATAACTCCTACACCACACATGGAAAATGGCTAATAATGCCTGAAATAATGTATCTTTGGGAGTTTTACTGGAAACATATGCTTTTTTAAATCTTGCAAATGCAAAAAGTAGTTTTTTAATCAATAAGACTATAATGTTCTTAGAATCCTGAGATAATGCGAAAAAAGCAATAAAAATGTATTCAAACATAACTTCTAAACAACACATGCAAAATGGCTTATAATGCCTAGAGATATGTATTTTTGTTAGTAGTACTAGAAAAATGATCTTTTGTAAGGTTTCTAAAGACACAAGTTAGTTTTTTTATTCAATATAACAGTGTGACTGTCAACCTAAATATGAAAGGTTTATAATCATAACTCCAAAACCAAACATGAAATTTGTCTAAAAAAGCCTGTAATATTGAATTTATGTGAGTTTGACCTGAATCAGGTATTTTGGAAAGGTTCAAAAATACAAAAATCAGGTTTTACTGGCCTCATATTGGTCAAGCTCAAAATGTCAGTTTATGAAACATAACTCCAAAAATACACATGCAATATGTCTAATACTGCCTGAAGAAATGCATCTTTGAGAGTTTTCCTGAAAAAAAAAAACATTTGGTACCGTTTGCAAAAACAAAAAGTAATGTTTTAATCAATTTGACAGTAATGTACTTAGAATCCTGAGATAATGCGAATAAAGCAATAAAAATGTATTCCAACATAATTCCTAATCCAAACGTGCAAAGTGTCTAAAAATGCCTGTGATATTGAATACATGTGAGTTTTACTAGATACAGTTGTTTTTCTATGGTTTGCAAATACAAAAATGAGGTATTACTCAATATGACTGTATACTGTAACACTCAATATGACAGTTATTTAAACATAACTCCTACACCACACATGGAAAATGGCTAATAATGCCTGAAATAATGTATCTTTGGGAGTTTTACTGGAAACATATGCTTTTTTAAATCTTGCAAATGCAAAAAGTAGTTTTTTAATCAATATGACTATAATGTTCTTAGAATCCTGAGATAATGCGAAAAAAGCAATAAAAATGTATTCAAACATAACTTCTAAACAACACATGCAAAATGGCTTATAATGCCTAGAGATATGTATTTTTGTTAGTAGTACTAGAAAAATGATCTTTTGTAAGGTTTCTAAAGACACAAGTTAGTTTTTTTATTCAATATAACAGTGTGACTGTCAACCTAAATATGAAAGGTTTATAATCATAACTCCAAAACCAAACATGAAATTTGTCTAAAAAAGCCTGTAATATTGAATTTATGTGAGTTTGACCTGAATCAGGTATTTTGGAAAGGTTCAAAAATACAAAAATCAGGTTTTACTGGCCTCATATTGGTCAAACTCAAAATGTCAGTTTATGAAACATAACTCCAAAAATACACATGCAATATGTCTAATAATGCCTGAAGAAATGCATCTTTGAGAGTTTCGCTGAAAAAAAAAACATTTGGTACCGTTTGCAAAAACAAAAAGTAATGTTTTACTCAATTTGACAGTAATGTACTTAGAATACTGAGATAATGCGAATAAAGCAATAAAAATGTATTCCAACATAATTCCTAATCCAAACGTGCAAAGTGTATAAAAATGCCTGTGATATTGAATACATGTGAGTTTTACTAGATACAGTTGTTTTTCTATGGTTTGCAAATACAAAAATGAGGTATTACTCAATATGACTGTATACTGTAACACTCAATATGACAGTTATTTAAACATAACTCCTACACCACACATGGAAAATGGCTAATAATGCCTGAAATAATGCATCTTTGGGAGTTTTACTGGAAACATATGCTTTTTTAAATCTTGCAAATGCAAAAAGTAGTTTTTTACTCAATATGACTATAATGTTCTTAGAATCCTGAGATAATGCGAAAAAAGCAATAAAAATGTATTCAAACATAACTTCTAAACAACACATGCAAAATGGCTAATAATGCCTGGAGATATGTATTTTTGTTAGTAGTACTAGAAAAATTATCTTTTGTAAGGTTTCTAAAGACACAAGTTAGTTTTTTTATTCAATATAACAGTGTGACTGTCAACCTAAATATGAAAGGTTTATAATCATAACTCCAAAACCAAACATGAAATTTGTCTAAAAAAGCCTGTAATATTGAATTTATGTGAGTTTGACCTGAATCAGGTATTTTGGAAAGGTTAAAAAATACAAAAATCAGGTTTTACTGGCCTCATATTGGTCAAACTCAAAATGTCAGTTTATGAAACATAACTCCAAAAATACACATGCAATATGTCTAATAATGCCTGAAGAAATGCATCTTTGAGAGTTTTCCTGAAAAAAAAACATTTGGTACCGTTTGCAAAAACAAAAAGTAATGTTTTACTCAATTTGACAGTAATGTACTTAGAATCCTGAGATAATGCGAATAAAGCAATAAAAATGTATTCCAACATAATTCCTAATCCAAACGTGCAAAGTGTCTAAAAATGCCTGTGATATTGAATACATGTGAGTTTTACTAGATACAGTTGTTTTTCTATGGTTTGCAAATACAAAAATGAGGTATTACTCAATATGACTGTATACTGTAACACTCAATATGACAGTTATTTAAACATAACTCCTACACCACACATGGAAAATGGCTAATAATGCCTGATATAATGCATCTTTGGGAGTTTTACTGGAAACATATGCTTTTTTAAATCTTGCAAATGCAAAAAGTAGTTTTTTACTCAATATGACTATAATGTTCTTAGAATCCTGAGATAATGCGAAAAAAGCAATAAAAATGTATTCAAACATAACTTCTAAACAACACATGTAAAATGGCTAATAATGCCTAGAGATATGTATTTTTGTTAGTAGTACTAGAAAAATGATCTTTTGTAAGGTTTCTAAAGACACAAGTTAGCTTTTTTATTCAATATAACAGTGTGACTGTCAACCTAAATATGAAAGGTTTATAATCATAACTCCAAAACCAAACATGAAATTTGTCTAAGAAAGCCTGTAATATTGAATTTATGTGAGTTTGACCTGAATCAGGTATTTAGGAAAGGTTCAAAAATACAAAAATTAGGTTTTACTGGCCTCATATTGGTCAAACTCAAAATGTCAGTTTATGAAACATAACTCCAAAAATACACATGCAATATGTCTAATAATGCCTGAAGAAATGCATCTTTGAGAGTTTTCCTGAAAAAAAAAACATTTGGTACCGTTTGCAAAAACAAAAAGTAATGTTTTACTCAATTTGACAGTAATGTACTTAGAATCCTGAGATAATGCGAATAAAGCAATAAAAATGTATTCCAACATAATTCCTAATCCAAACGTGCAAAGTGTCTAAAAATGCCTGTGATATTGAATACATGTGAGTTTTACTAGATACAGTTGTTTTTCTATGGTTTGCAAATACAAAAATGAGGTATTACTCAATATGACTGTATACTGTAACACTCAATATGACAGTTATTTAAACATAACTCCTACACCACACATGGAAAATGGCTAATAATGCCTGAAATAATGCATCTTTGGGAGTTTTACTGGAAACATATACTTTTTTAAATCTTGCAAATGCAAAAAGTAGTTTTTTAATCAATATGACTATAATGTTCTTAGAATCCTGAGATAATGCGAAAAAAGCAATAAAAATGTATTCAAACATAACTTCTAAACAACACATGCAAAATGGCTAATAATGCCTAGAGATATGTATTTTTGTTAGTAGTACTAGAAAAATTATCTTTTGTAAGGTTTCTAAAGACACAAGTTAGTTTTTTTATTCAATATAACAGTGTGACTGTCAACCTAAATATGAAAGGTTTATAATCATAACTCCAAAACCAAACATGAAATTTGTCTAAAAAAGCCTGTAATATTGAATTTATGTGAGTTTGACCTGAATCAGGTATTTTGGAAAGGTTCAAAAATACAAAAATCAGGTTTTACTGGCCTCATATTGGTCAAACTCAAAATGTCAGTTTATGAAACATAACTCCAAAAATACACATGCAATATGTCTAATAATGCCTGAAGAAATGCATCTTTGAGAGTTTTCCTGAAAAAAAAAACATTTGGTACCGTTTGCAAAAACAAAAAGTAATGTTTTACTCAATTTGACAGTAATGTACTTAGAATCCTGAGATAATGCGAATAAAGCAATAAAAATGTATTCCAACATAATTCCTAATCCAAACGTGCAAAGTGTCTAAAAATGCCTGTGATATTGAATACATGTGAGTTTTACTAGATACAGTTGTTTTTCTATGGTTTGCAAATACAAAAATGAGGTATTACTCAATATGACTGTATACTGTAACACTCAATATGACAGTTATTTAAACATAACTCCTACACCACACATGGAAAATGGCTAATAATGCCTGAAATAATGCATCTTTGGGAGTTTTACTCGAAACATATGCTTTTTTAAATCTTGCAAATGCAAAAAGTAGTTTTTTAATCAATATGACTATAATGTTCTTAGAATCCTGAGATAATGCGAAAAAAATAAATAAAAATGTATTCAAACATAACTTCTAAAAAACACATGCAAAATGGCTTATAATGCCTAGAGATATGTATTTTTGTTAGTAGTACTAGAAAAATGATCTTTTGTAAGGTTTCTAAAGACACAAGTTTGTTTTTTTATTCAATATAACAGTGTGACTGTCAACCTAAATATGAAAGGTTTATAATCATAACTCCAAAACCAAACATGAAATTTGTCTAAAAAAGCCTGTAATATTGAATTTATGTGAGTTTGACCTGAATCAGGTATTTTGGAAAGGTTCAAAAATACAAAAATCAGGTTTTACTGGCCTCATATTGGTCAAACTCAAAATGTCAGTTTATGAAACATAACTCCAAAAATACACATGCAATATGTCTAATAATGCCTGAAGAAATGCATCTTTGAGAGTTTCCCTGAAAAAAAAACATTTGGTACCGTTTGCAAAAACAAAAAGTAATGTTTTACTCAATTTGACAGTAATGTACTTAGAATACTGAGATAATGCGAATAAAGCAATAAAAATGTATTCCAACATAATTCCTAATCCAAACGTGCAAAGTGTCTAAAAATGCCTGTGATATTGAATACATGTGAGTTTTACTAGATACAGTTGTTTTTCTATGGTTTGCAAATACAAAAATGAGGTATTACTCAATATGACTGTATACTGTAACACTCAATATGACAGTTATTTAAACATAACTCCTACACCACACATGGAAAATGGCTAATAATGCCTGAAATAATGCATCTTTGGGAGTTTTACTGGAAACATATACTTTTTTAAATCTTGCAAATGCAAAAAGTAGTTTTTTAATCAATATGACTATAATGTTCTTAGAATCCTGAGATAATGCGAAAAAAGCAATAAAAATGTATTCAAACATAACTTCTAAACAACACATGCAAAATGGCTAATAATGCCTAGAGATATGTATTTTTGTTAGTAGTACTAGAAAAATTATCTTTTGTAAGGTTTCTAAAGACACAAGTTAGTTTTTTTATTCAATATAACAGTGTGACTGTCAACCTAAATATGAAAGGTTTATAATCATAACTCCAAAACCAAACATGAAATTTGTCTAAAAAAGCCTGTAATATTGAATTTATGTGAGTTTGACCTGAATCAGGTATTTTGGAAAGGTTCAAAAATACAAAAATCAGGTTTTACTGGCCTCATATTGGTCAAACTCAAAATGTCAGTTTATGAAACATAACTCCAAAAATACACATGCAATATGTCTAATAATGCCTGAAGAAATGCATCTTTGAGAGTTTTCCTGAAAAAAAAAACATTTGGTACCGTTTGCAAAAACAAAAAGTAATGTTTTACTCAATTTGACAGTAATGTACTTAGAATACTGAGATAATGCGAATAAAGCAATAAAAATGTATTCCAACATAATTCCTAATCCAAACGTGCAAAGTGTCTAAAAATGCCTGTGATATTGAATACATGTGAGTTTTACTAGATACAGTTGTTTTTCTATGGTTTGCAAATACAAAAATGAGGTATTACTCAATATGACTGTATACTGTAACACTCAATATGACAGTTATTTAAACATAACTCCTACACCACACATGGAAAATGGCTAATAATGCCTGAAATAATGCATCTTTGGGAGTTTTACTCGAAACATATGCTTTTTTAAATCTTGCAAATGCAAAAAGTAGTTTTTTAATCAATATGACTATAATGTTCTTAGAATCCTGAGATAATGCGAAAAAAATAAATAAAAATGTATTCAAACATAACTTCTAAAAAACACATGCAAAATGGCTTATAATGCCTAGAGATATGTATTTTTGTTAGTAGTACTAGAAAAATGATCTTTTGTAAGGTTTCTAAAGACACAAGTTTGTTTTTTTATTCAATATAACAGTGTGACTGTCAACCTAAATATGAAAGGTTTATAATCATAACTCCAAAACCAAACATGAAATTTGTCTAAAAAAGCCTGTAATATTGAATTTATGTGAGTTTGACCTGAATCAGGTATTTTGGAAAGGTTCAAAAATACAAAAATCAGGTTTTACTGGCCTCATATTGGTCAAACTCAAAATGTCAGTTTATGAAACATAACTCCAAAAATACACATGCAATATGTCTAATAATGCCTGAAGAAATGCATCTTTGAGAGTTTCCCTGAAAAAAAAACATTTGGTACCGTTTGCAAAAACAAAAAGTAATGTTTTACTCAATTTGACAGTAATGTACTTAGAATACTGAGATAATGCGAATAAAGCAATAAAAATGTATTCCAACATAATTCCTAATCCAAACGTGCAAAGTGTCTAAAAATGCCTGTGATATTGAATACATGTGAGTTTTACTAGATACAGTTGTTTTTCTATGGTTTGCAAATACAAAAATGAGGTATTACTCAATATGACTGTATACTGTAACACTCAATATGACAGTTATTTAAACATAACTCCTACACCACACATGGAAAATGGCTAATAATGCCTGAAATAATGCATCTTTGGGAGTTTTACTGGAAACATATACTTTTTTAAATCTTGCAAATGCAAAAAGTAGTTTTTTAATCAATATGACTATAATTATCTTAGAATCCTGAGATAATGCGAAAAAAGCAATAAAAATGTATTCAAACATAACTTCTAAACAACACATGCAAAATGGCTAATAATGCCTAGAGATATGTATTTTTGTTAGTAGTACTAGAAAAATTATCTTTTGTAAGGTTTCTAAAGACACAAGTTAGTTTTTTTATTCAATATAACAGTGTGACTGTCAACCTAAATATGAAAGGTTTATAATCATAACTCCAAAACCAAACATGAAATTTGTCTAAAAAAGCCTGTAATATTGAATTTATGTGAGTTTGACCTGAATCAGGTATTTTGGAAAGGTTCAAAAATACAAAAATCAGGTTTTACTGGCCTCATATTGGTCAAACTCAAAATGTCAGTTTATGAAACATAACTCCAAAAATACACATGCAATATGTCTAATAATGCCTGAAGAAATGCATCTTTGAGAGTTTTCCTGAAAAAAAAAACATTTGGTACCGTTTGCAAAAACAAAAAGTAATGTTTTACTCAATTTGACAGTAATGTACTTAGAATCCTGAGATAATGCGAATAAAGCAATAAAAATGTATTCCAACATAATTCCTAATCCAAACGTGCAAAGTGTCTAAAAATGCCTGTGATATTGAATACATGTGAGTTTTACTAGATACAGTTGTTTTTCTATGGTTTGCAAATACAAAAATGAGGTATTACTCAATATGACTGTATACTGTAACACTCAATATGACAGTTATTTAAACATAACTCCTACACCACACATGGAAAATGGCTAATAATGCCTGATATAATGCATCTTTGGGAGTTTTACTGGAAACATATGCTTTTTTAAATCTTGCAAATGCAAAAAGTAGTTTTTTACTCAATATGACTATAATGTTCTTAGAATCCTGAGATAATGCGAAAAAAGCAATAAAAATGTATTCAAACATAACTTCTAAACAACACATGCAAAATGGCTAATAATGCCTAGAGATATGTATTTTTGTTAGTAGTACTAGAAAAATGATCTTTTGTAAGGTTTCTAAAGACACAAGTTAGTTTTTTTTATTCAATATAACAGTGTGACTGTCAACCTAAATATGAAAGGTTTATAATCATAACTCCAAAACCAAACATGAAATTTGTCTAAAAAAGCCTGTAATATTGAATTTATGTGAGTTTGACCTGAATCGGGTATTTTGGAAAGGTTCAAAAATACAAAAATCAGGTTTTACTGGCCTCATATTGGTCAAGCTCAAAATGTCAGTTTATGAAACATAACTCCAAAAATACACATGCAATATGTCTAATAATGCCTGAAGAAATGCATCTTTGAGAGTTTTCCTGAAAAAAAAAACATTTGGTACCGTTTGCAAAAACAAAAAGTAATGTTTTACTCAATTTGACAGTAATGTACTTAGAATCCTGAGATAATGCGAATAAAGCAATAAAAATGTATTCCAACATAATTCCTAATCCAAACGTGCAAAGTGTCTAAAAATGCCTGTGATATTGAATACATGTGAGTTTTACTAGATACAGTTGTTTTTCTATGGTTTGCAAATACAAAAATGAGGTATTACTCAATATGACTGTATACTGTAACACTCAATATGACAGCTATTTAAACATAACTCCTACACCACACATGGAAAATGGCTAATAATGCCTGAAATAATGCATCTTTGGGAGTTTTACTCGAAACATATGCTTTTTTAAATCTTGCAAATGCAAAAAGTAGTTTTTTAATCAATATGACTATAATGTTCTTAGAATCCTGAGATAATGCGAAAAAAATAAATAAAAATGTATTCAAACATAACTTCTAAAAAACACATGCAAAATGGCTTATAATGCCTAGAGATATGTATTTTTGTTAGTAGTACTAGAAAAATGATCTTTTGTAAGGTTTCTAAAGACACAAGTTTGTTTTTTTATTCAATATAACAGTGTGACTGTCAACCTAAATATGAAAGGTTTATAATCATAACTCCAAAACCAAACATGAAATTTGTCTAAAAAAGCCTGTAATATTGAATTTATGTGAGTTTGACCTGAATCAGGTATTTTGGAAAGGTTCAAAAATACAAAAATCAGGTTTTACTGGCCTCATATTGGTCAAACTCAAAATGTCAGTTTATGAAACATAACTCCAAAAATACACATGCAATATGTCTAATAATGCCTGAAGAAATGCATCTTTGAGAGTTTCCCTGAAAAAAAAACATTTGGTACCGTTTGCAAAAACAAAAAGTAATGTTTTACTCAATTTGACAGTAATGTACTTAGAATACTGAGATAATGCGAATAAAGCAATAAAAATGTATTCCAACATAATTCCTAATCCAAACGTGCAAAGTGTCTAAAAATGCCTGTGATATTGAATACATGTGAGTTTTACTAGATACAGTTGTTTTTCTATGGTTTGCAAATACAAAAATGAGGTATTACTCAATATGACTGTATACTGTAACACTCAATATGACAGTTATTTAAACATAACTCCTACACCACACATGGAAAATGGCTAATAATGCCTGAAATAATGCATCTTTGGGAGTTTTACTGGAAACATATGCTTTTTTAAATCTTGCAAATGCAAAAAGTAGTTTTTTACTCAATATGACTATAATGTTCTTAGAATCCTGAGATAATGCGAAAAAAGCAATAAAAATGTATTCAAACATAACTTCTAAACAACACATGCAAAATGGCTAATAATGCCTGGAGATATGTATTTTTGTTAGTAGTACTAGAAAAATGATCTTTTGTAAGGTTTCTAAAGACACAAGTTAGTTTTTTTATTCAATATAACAGTGTGACTGTCAACCTAAATATGAAAGGTTTATAATCATAACTCCAAAACCAAACATGAAATTTGTCTAAAAAAGCCTGTAATATTGAATTTATGTGAGTTTGACCTGCATCAGGTATTTTGGAAAGGTTCAAAAATACAAAAATCAGGTTTTACTGGCCTCATATTGGTCAAACTCAAAATGTCAGTTTATGAAACATAACTCCAAAAATACACATGCAATATGTCTAATAATGCCTGAAGAAATGCATCTTTGAGAGTTTTCCTGAAAAAAAACCATTTGGTACCGTTTGCAAAAACAAAAAGTAATGTTTTACTCAATTTGACAGTAATGTACTTAGAATCCTGAGATAATGCGAATAAAGCAATAAAAATGTATTCCAACATAATTCCTAATCCAAACGTGCAAAGTGTATAAAAATGCCTGTGATATTGAATACATGTGAGTTTTACTAGATACAGTTGTTTTTCTATGGTTTGCAAATACAAAAATGAGGTATTACTCAATATGACTGTATACTGTAACACTCAATATGACAGTTATTTAAACATAACTCCTACACCACAGATGGAAAATGGCTAATAATGCCTGAAATAATGCATCTTTGGGAGTTTTACTGGAAACATATACTTTTTTAAATCTTGCAAATGCAAAAAGTAGTTTTTTAATCAATATGACTATGATGTTCTTAGAATCCTGAGATAATGCGAAAAAAGCAATAAAAATGTATTCAAACATAACTTCTAAACAACACATGCAAAATGGCTAATAATGCCTAGAGATATGTATTTTTGTTAGTAGTACTAGAAAAATGATCTTTTGTAAGGTTTCTAAAGACACAAGTTAGTTTTTTTATTCAATATAACAGTGTGACTGTCAACCTAAATATGAAAGGTTTATAATCATAACTCCAAAACCAAACATGAAATTTGTCTAAAAAAGCCTGTAATATTGAATTTATGTGAGTTTGACCTGAATCAGGTATTTTGGAAAGGTTCAAAAATACAAAAATCAGGTTTTACTGGCCTCATATTGGTCAAACTCAAAATGTCAGTTTATGAAACATAACTCCAAAAATACACATGCAATATGTCTAATAATGCCTGAAGAAATGCATCTTTGAAAGTTTTCCTGAAAATAAAAAACATTTGGTACCGTTTGCAAAAACAAAAAGTAATGTTTTACTCAATTTGACAGTAATGTACTTAGAATCCTGAGATAATGCGAATAAAGCAATAAAAATGTATTCCAACATAATTCCTAATCCAAACGTGCAAAGTGTCTAAAAATGCCTGTGATATTGAATACATGTGAGTTTTACTAGATACAGTTGTTTTTCTATGGTTTGCAAATACAAAAATGAGGTATTACTCAATATGACTGTATACTGTAACACTCAATATGACAGTTATTTAAACATAACTCCTACACCACATATGGAAAATGGCTAATAATGCCTGAAATAATGCATCTTTGGGAGTTTTACTGGAAACATATGCTTTTTTAAATCTTGCAAATGCAAAAAGTAGTTTTTTAATCAATATGACTATAATGTTCTTAGAATCCTGAGATAATGCGAAAAAAGCAATAAAAATGTATTCAAACATAACTTCTAAACAACACATGCAAAATGGCTAATAATGCCTAGAGATATGTATTTTTGTTAGTAGTACTAGAAAAATGATCTTTTGTAAGGTTTCTAAAGACACAAGTTAGTTTTTTTATTCAATATAACAGTGTGACTGTCAACCTAAATATGAAAGGTTTATAATCATAACTCCAAAACCAAACATGAAATTTGTCTAAAAAAGCCTGTAATATTGAATTTATGTGAGTTTGACCTGCATCAGGTATTTTGGAAAGGTTCAAAAATACAAAAATCAGGTTTTACTGGCCTCATATTGGTCAAACTCAAAATGTCAGTTTATGAAACATAACTCCAAAAATACACATGCAATATGTCTAATAATGCCTGAAGAAATGCATCTTTGAGAGTTTTCCTGAAAAAAAACCATTTGGTACCGTTTGCAAAAACAAAAAGTAATGTTTTACTCAATTTGACAGTAATGTACTTAGAATCCTGAGATAATGCGAATAAAGCAATAAAAATGTATTCCAACATAATTCCTAATCCAAACGTGCAAAGTGTATAAAAATGCCTGTGATATTGAATACATGTGAGTTTTACTAGATACAGTTGTTTTTCTATGGTTTGCAAATACAAAAATGAGGTATTACTCAATATGACTGTATACTGTAACACTCAATATGACAGTTATTTAAACATAACTCCTACACCACAGATGGAAAATGGCTAATAATGCCTGAAATAATGCATCTTTGGGAGTTTTACTGGAAACATATACTTTTTTAAATCTTGCAAATGCAAAAAGTAGTTTTTTAATCAATATGACTATGATGTTCTTAGAATCCTGAGATAATGCGAAAAAAGCAATAAAAATGTATTCAAACATAACTTCTAAACAACACATGCAAAATGGCTAATAATGCCTAGAGATATGTATTTTTGTTAGTAGTACTAGAAAAATGATCTTTTGTAAGGTTTCTAAAGACACAAGTTAGTTTTTTTATTCAATATAACAGTGTGACTGTCAACCTAAATATGAAAGGTTTATAATCATAACTCCAAAACCAAACATGAAATTTGTCTAAAAAAGCCTGTAATATTGAATTTATGTGAGTTTGACCTGAATCAGGTATTTTGGAAAGGTTCAAAAATACAAAAATCAGGTTTTACTGGCCTCATATTGGTCAAACTCAAAATGTCAGTTTATGAAACATAACTCCAAAAATACACATGCAATATGTCTAATAATGCCTGAAGAAATGCATCTTTGAAAGTTTTCCTGAAAATAAAAAACATTTGGTACCGTTTGCAAAAACAAAAAGTAATGTTTTACTCAATTTGACAGTAATGTACTTAGAATCCTGAGATAATGCGAATAAAGCAATAAAAATGTATTCCAACATAATTCCTAATCCAAACGTGCAAAGTGTCTAAAAATGCCTGTGATATTGAATACATGTGAGTTTTACTAGATACAGTTGTTTTTCTATGGTCTTGCAAATACAAAAATGAGGTATTACTCAATATGACTGTATACTGTAACACTCAATATGACAGTTATTTAAACATAACTCCTACACCACATATGGAAAATGGCTAATAATGCCTGAAATAATGCATCTTTGGGAGTTTTACTGGAAACATATGCTTTTTTAAATCTTGCAATGCAAAAGTAGTTTTTTAATCAATATGACTATAATGTTCTTAGAATCCTGAGATAATGCGAAAAAAGCAATAAAAATGTATTCAAACATAACTTCTAAACAACACATGCAAAATGGCTAATAATGCCTAGAGATATGTATTTTTGTTAGTAGTACTAGAAAAATGATCTTTTGTAAGGTTTCTAAAGACACAAGTTAGTTTTTTTATTCAATATAACAGTGTGACTGTCAACCTAAATATGAAAGGTTTATAATCATAACTCCAAAACCAAACATGAAATTTGTCTAAAAAAGCCTTTAATATTGAATTTATGTGAGTTTGACCTGAATCAGGTATTTTGGAAAGGTTCAAAAATACAAAAATCAGGTTTTACTGGCCTCATATTGGTCAAACTCAAAATGTCAGTTTATGAAACATAACTCCAAAAATACACATGCAATATGTCTAATAATGCCTGAAGAAATGCATCTTTGAGAGTTTTCCTGAAAATAAAAAACATTTGGTACCGTTTGCAAAAACAAAAAGTAATGTTTTACTCAATTTGACAGTAATGTACTTAGAATCCTGAGATAATGCGAATAAAGCAATAAAAATGTATTCCAACATAATTCCTAATCCAAACGTGCAAAGTGTCTAAAAATGCCTGTGATATTGAATACATGTGAGTTTTACTAGATACAGTTGTTTTTCTATGGTTTGCAAATACAAAAATGAGGTATTACTCAATATGACTGTATACTGTAACACTCAATATGACAGTTATTTAAACATAACTCCTACACCACATATGGAAAATGGCTAATAATGCCTGAAATAATGCATCTTTGGGAGTTTTACTGGAAACATATGTTTTTTTAAATCTTGCAAATGCAAAAAGTAGTTTTTTAATCAATATGACTATAATGTTCTTAGAATCCTGAGATAATGCGAAAAAAGCAATAAAAATGTATTCAAACATAACTTCTAAACAACACATGCAAAATGGCTAATAATGCCTAGAGATATGTATTTTTGTTAGTAGTACTAGAAAAATGATCTTTTGTAAGGTTTCTAAAGACACAAGTTAGTTTTTTTATTCAATATAACAGTGTGACTGTCAACCTAAATATGAAAGGTTTATAATCATAACTCCAAAACCAAACATGAAATTTGTCTAAAAAAGCCTGTAATATTGAATTTATGTGAGTTTGACCTGAATCAGGTATTTTGGAAAGGTTCAAAAATACAAAAATCAGGTTTTACTGGCCTCATATTGGTCAAACTCAAAATGTCAGTTTATGAAACATAACTCCAAAAATTACACATGCAATATGTCTAATAATGCCTGAAGAAATGCATCTTTGAGAGTTTTCCTGAAAAAAAATTATTTGGTACCGTTTGCAAAAACAAAAAGTAATGTTTTACTCAATTTGACAGTAATGTACTTAGTATCCTGAGATAATGCGAATAAAGCAATAAAAATGTATTCCAACATAATTCCTAATCCAAACGTGCAAAGTGTCTAAAAATGCCTGTGATATTGAATACATGTGAGTTTTACTAGATACAGTTGTTTTTCTATGGTTTGCAAATACAAAAATGAGGTATTACTCAATATGACTGTATACTGTAACACTCAATATGACAGTTATTTAAACATAACTCCTACACCACACATAGAAAATGGCTAATAATGCCTGAAATAATGCATCTTTGGGAGTTTTACTGGAAACATATACTTTTTTAAATCTTGCAAATGCAAAAAGTAGTTTTTTAATCAATATGACTATGATGTTCTTAGAATCCTGAGATAATGCGAAAAAAGCAATAAAAATGTATTCAAACATAACTTCTAAACAACACATGCAAAATGGCTAATAATGCCTAGAGATATGTATTTTTGTTAGTAGTACTAGAAAAATGATCTTTTGTAAGGTTTCTAAAGACACAAGTTAGTTTTTTTATTCAATATAACAGTGTGACTGTCAACCTAAATATGAAACGTTTATAATCATAACTCCAAAACCAAACATGAAATTTGTCTAAAAAAGCCTGTAATATTGAATTTATGTGAGTTTGACCTGAATCAGGTATTTTGGAAAGGTTCAAAAATACAAAAATCAGGTTTTACTGGCCTCATATTGGTCAAACTCAAAATGTCAGTTTATGAAACATAACTCCAAAAATACACATGCAATATGTCTAATACTGCCTGAAGAAATGCATCTTGAGAGTTTTCCTGAAAAAAAAAACATTTGGTACCGTTTGCAAAAACAAAAAGTAATGTTTTACTCAATTTGACAGTAATGTACTTAGAATCCTGAGATAATGCGAATAAAGCAATAAAAATGTATTCCAACATAATTCCTAATCCAAACGTGCAAAGTGTCTAAAAATGCCTGTGATATTGAATACATGTGAGTTTTACTAGATACAGTTGTTTTTCTATGGTTTGCAAATACAAAAATGAGGTATTACTCAATATGACTGTATACTGTAACACTCAATATGACAGTTATTTAAACATAACTCCTACACCACACATGGAAAATGGCTAATAATGCCTGAAATAATGCATCTTTGGGAGTTTTACTGGAAACATATGCTTTTTTAAATCTTGCAAATGCAAAAAGTAGTTTTTTACTCAATATGACTATAATGTTCTTAGAATCCTGAGATAATGCGAAAAAAGCAATAAAAATGTATTCAAACATAACTTCTAAACAACACATGCAAAATGGCTAATAATGCCTGGAGATATGTATTTTTGTTAGTAGTACTAGAAAAATTATCTTTTGTAAGGTTTCTAAGACACAAGTTAGTTTTTTTATTC